>NC_138769.1:182261062-182523562 GCF_965119305.1 Pelophylax lessonae | reverse complement strand
GTCACATTCTGCAGCAATTTCTCATTGCTGCATAGCGATCTTGCTGCAACACTGGCAAATAAGACATTGCTCTTACAATGAATGTGGAAGAAACATCCTTCTGTACCAGACTGGAAACAACACACACTTCCCACAAGTCTTGCAGAGACATATCTATTTATTGACATGATAAACTTTTCAGCTACCAACCTGAAGTCACAAACAATTCACAGTGAATTAACAAGGCAGCATCTTTGTAACAGCTTCAGTGCTTCATGTTTTAAGGATCTGGCTTTTCTGTTACACACATGTAAAGGTATGGTTTGATAAGTACTTTTTTCTCTTGGAAATGCCTGAAAATCCCACATACAATTAATGACCAAAATACATTGTACAGTTAAACGTGTTGTGGGAATGTTTATGTGCTTTTTTATTAAAAAGCAAAAGGTATGTAATTATAATATACATACTTCCGTGATGTTCAGTTCTGTATACTCCACATATTTCAACATAAATATATCTCAAGTATATACCCCGGGTTACAAACAATATGGGGTCTGTAGGTTTGTTCTTAAGTTGCATTTGTTTGTAAGTTGGAACAGGTACATTTTTTAAGTGTAGCTCCAGCCAAAATAATAGTTTTTAAGTTTTTTGGATAGCGTAGGGAAGGGTTAACACTCCTGTACTGTTTGTTTTGCTGTCTGTACCCCTGTTGGGAAGATTTCACCTCACTTTCTGTCCCTATAACAACTGGATTTTTAAAAATTTTGGGTTGTTGTGGAATCAAGGATTGGTGATAAAGCTTCAATGAAGACACCTTTTTCCCATGAGAACTCTAAGGGCTCTTTCACACGGGCGGTCCGATCAGATCCGCCTGTCAGTTTTTAAGGCGGATCTGATCGGATGCCCTATTCAGCCCTATGGAGCAGCGGATGTCAGCGGTGACATGTCCGCTGACACCCGCTGCCATCCGCATTTGATCCTGTCCGTGAAATCTGGACGGATGGAAACCCTATTTTCCATCCGTCCTGGGGATCGTATCAGATGAGAGTGGACAGGCGGGCCGCTCTCATCCGATTCCCCATAGAGAGCAGCGGGGGCTGTGACAACTCCCTCTCCGCACTGCAAGCGGAGACGGAGCTGTCATCCGCCGGCTCAGCGGGGATCGCGGATCGATCCCCGCTGAGCAGCACGGATCCGCCTACGGAGGCGGACCGTGTGAAAGAGCCCTAATAGAAGTAAATTTCCCTTCCTAGGGGCAGATTTCATCTCACTTCCTGTTGTCTCCCTCCGTTTTTAAGTAGGAGTCCTTTGTAAGTTGGATGTTTGTAACATAGGGACCCCCCCTTATGGTCACCATTAACATTAGTGTACCAACCAATAATCAATTCCATGGTAGCCCAACCACTGCTATTATGCAGTGGACAATTATATATCTGCAAGTGATATAATCAAACATGAAAAGAATACAAAATATTCAAAAATTTTAACATCAAACAAATAAATCCATACAACTGTCAAAATAACGGTATATAAATCAAAAATAATTCTTCAAAGTGATTCAGTTCAGGAAAGCTTGTCATTACCAGTTAACTCTCTATGTGATTAGAGACAGAAATAATACACCTTATATCCACCACCAGTGCAATTAAATAGAGCCATCCTCCCTATGGAAATGCAATTACCAAATTGAATTGCCTTTCACTCTCATGAAAAGGCAAATAAGCTTTTAGGTCAATATCCACCTGGTAGTATCACTCCACAATCAGCAGGTCTCAAATATAAATGGTCTCTTAGCCATGAAACTAATTCAGCACATAACATACTATAGTCAAGGTACAAATATACTCATATTAACGCCCATATCTATGTCTAAGCAGTTGATGGAGGAAATACTTTATGCATATCCCAGAATAATAGTCTTCTTCTTTAGGAAAAATATGGAAGTAAATATATAGAACAGCAATGGTGACAGTACACTGATATCATTAAAACTTTAGTGACATTCAGTATGATCAATAGATAGAGTATATGTGCCCGTCCCTTGGATGTTATTTCTGTGTATATCCTTGTAGGGCTACAACAAAGAGAGATCCACATATATCTGTCCAATCTTTTCCTTTTAAAATGTATCAGTCCAGGTTCCCAATTAAGGTTTTACTTCTGAGGTAGTGTGTTTTTAACACACAGTTCACCCACAAGATGGAGGTGCTATGGGAGTTTTAAAGAAATCCAGTAAATAAACCCTTGGCACCACCACTGGGCCCAAATAATTATACAGCAGTGCATAGGGACATGCTATTAAACATTAACATAATATTTAAGAGACAATGTATATAATTAGCAGCAAGATTTTACATATCCACATCCTCAGCATGGAATATGCTGCAGATACAGTATGTAGGAAGGGCATACTAGGATTAGCTTTACTGCCAATACCCTAGCAATTACATGCATTCTATGTAATTCAGCATATTTAGATATGGTTAATTTAGCATGAAATAAATTTAATGAATGATATTCTTATTTTTACATAGAAATGGTCCTCAGTAATACTCTATTGCTTATGACTGGCAGGTGCTACATACACTGTATTTAAGATCTATTTCAAGCTCAATTTTAATAATGCATGAAGTGTCTTGTGAATAGGAACATACATTTCTTATGAGGTGTTCAATTTATTCAACCATAAAGTACACCTGTCATTTTTATGAGCTCACCATTAGCAAACCTCTTCTGTATATGAATTGCTGTGGAATCCATTCATCTACACAGCGACCGACAGACAGATTTATTGTGTAATGTTTCCATAGATAAACAAATCAAACACTAATCTTCACTGATTGCAGCGTTAAACTATTTATAATTAAATGTTCACGCCTTCAGTACAATCACGTATAGGTTGTGCAAGATCATGTTCTGTAAATGTCAAATCAGTACACTGGCAATGCAAATACACAATTTTATAGAGCAATAGGTGCATAAAAAAATAAATAAATAAACAATTCCAATTACTTAGGTTTCTCTATTTTTGTTTAGTCTCAAGATTAGTTATCAAACCAGAATTGCAGCTGAATGTATAAGATATTTATTTATATATATATATATACATACTATATTGGCAAAAGTATTGGAACACCTGCCTTTACACACACACACACACACACACACACACACGAGCTTTAATGGGAACAGTTTGGGGATGGCCCCTTCCTGTTCCAACATGACTGCGCACCAGTGCACAAAGCGAGGTCCTAACCTCAACCCAATAGATCATCTGAATTAGGTCAGAGACAGCGAGCCAGACCTTCTCATCCATCATCAATGCCTGACCTCACAAATACGGTTTTGGAAGAATGGTCAAACTTTTCCATAGACACTTTACTAAACCTTGTGGACAGCCTTCCCAGAAGAGTTGCAGCTGTTATAGCTGCAAAGGGTGGGCCAACTAAATATTGAACCCTATGGACTAAGAGTAGCATGCCATTAAAGTTCATCTGCGTGTAAAGGCAGGCATCCAAATACTTTTGACAATATAGTGTATATACAAGTAAATTGGATTTCACGCTTTTGACACTATTTATCCTAGAGGTTTGAATAAGGATTATGATATACACCTATTTTTGTAAATATTTGTTTAATATTTTGTTTCTTTTTACAGATGTGTATATGGATACCCAGTAACACTGTTGTATTGTATGTCTCCTGAATATTAGCTGTAATATTGGTCTCTAGTTTACTTTGAGTGAAGACTATCCAGATGATGCTAATTTCAAGTTGCTAATTTCAAGGCAACAGCCTTGACCTTATGTTCTCCTATCTATGCACTCCTCGCAACCTCTCTAACATTCCATTCCCTCTCTCTGATCACCACCTCATTAGTTTCAGTCTCTCCTTGTCCTCCTCCTTACCTTTCAACTACTGAACAATTACCCATAGAAACCTTGGCCACCTTAACCCTTCACTTCTTTTTTTCTCCTACAGATTGTTTCTTCAACACAATCTCATCCCTTTCCTGCCCCAACATGGCCACTTCTGTCTACAACAGTTCCCTGTCATCTACCCTGGATGCCTTGGCCCCCCTCACTACACACAGAATCAGGCCCCGACCGCTACAACCCTGGCAAACAGATAATACCAGAAGCCTCAAAAAACGTAGTCACGCTCTTGAGCGTCTGTGGAGTGAGACTAAGTCACAGCAAGATTTCAGCCAATATAAATCTGCCCTCCAAAAATACAGTTCCTGCCTCCACACTGCCAAACAGACCTATTTTATCACTCTCATTAACACCCTCTCACACAGTCCCCATCAACTCTTTTCTACCTTCAACACTCTACTTCGTCCTCCATTACTTCCACCCACTAACTAACTCACTGCCCAAGAGATTGCCAATCACTTCAAAAATAAGATTGATACAATTCGTGAAGAGATCTCTACTCTACAGATATCCCTCTCACCTTACACACCTTGTCCTCCTGTACAATCAATACTTCCCTTGTTTAACCCAACTACTGTAGAGGAAGTCACTAAATTTTTTTATAATGCCCACCTAACTTCCTTCCCCCTGGACCCTGTTCCTTCTCAAATATTACGGTCACCCTCTGGCTCAATCCTACACTCTTTAACTCATATCTTCAACCTCTCCCTCTCCACTGGCATCTTCCCCAACTATCTAAAACATGTGCTAGGAACTCCCATACCAAAGAAAGCCTCACTAGACCCCACCAATCTTAACAACTTAAGACCCATCTCCTTACTCCCTTTTGCTTCCAAACTCCTTGAAAGCTTAGTCTACAACCGCCTGAGCAAGCACCTCATTGAGAATAACCTACTTGATCCCCTTCAGTCTGGATTTTGCTGGCAGCACTCCACAGAAACTTCTCTCCTAAAACTTACAAATGACTTACTAACAGCTAAAACCAATGGTCACTACTCAGTACTCTTACTCTTGAACCTCTCTGCTGCCTTTGATACTGTTGACCACCCCCTCCTTCTCAAAAAACTCAGTTTGCTCGGTCTCCATGACTGTGCTCTCCATTGGTTTGAATCTTACCTATCTCACCGCACCTTCAGTGTCACTTACAACTCCACTTACTCCCCTGCAACTCCTCTTACCGTTGGGGTCCCTCAAGGTTCTGTCCTTGGACCGCTACTATTCTCAATCTATACCTCCTCCCAGGGTCAGCTAATAGCCTCCCATGGCTTCCACTACCATTTCTATGCGGATGACACCCAAATCTACCTCTCTACCCCTCAGCTCACCCCATCAGTCTCCTCCCTCATCACTGATCTACTAACAGATATATCAGCCTGGATGTCACACCACTTCCTCAAACTGAATCTATTTAAAACCGAGCTCATAATATTTCCTCCTCCACGTGCCCCTTCTCCTGAATTCTCTGTCAAGACCAATGGAACAACTATCAGTCCTTCCACACATGCCAGGGTGCTAGGGGTAACCCTGGACTCTGCACTGTCCTTTCAGGCTCACATCCAATCCCTGTCCAAATCATGCCGCCTTAACCTCCACAACATTGCTAGAATATGGCCCTTTTTAACCAACGACACCACCAAGATCTTAATTCACGCCCTGGTTATCTACTGCAACTCCCTCCTCATTGGATTGCCTTTACATAGATTATCCCCCCTTCAATCCATAATGAATGCTGCTGCAAGACTTACCCACCTTACCAACCATTCAGTGTCCACCACCCCTCTCTGCCAATCCCTTTACTGGCTTCCACTCACCCAACGAATACAATTCAAAGTGCTAACAATAGTTTACAATGCCATCGACAACTCTGCCCCCAGCTACATCACTAACCTGATCTCAAAATGTCAACCAAGCCGCTCTCTTTGGTCCTCCCAAGACCTCCTAATCTCTAGCTCCCTTGTCACCTCTTCTCCTGCTCGCCTCCAGGATTTCTCCAGAGCTTCTCCCATTCTTTTGAACTCTCTACCCCAATCTGTCCGACTGTCCCCTAATCTATCCATCTCTCAATGATCCCTAAAAACCCTTCTCTTTAAAGAAGCCTATCCGGCTACTAACTAATACACTGTTTCGCTTTATCCATCAGCTCATCCCCCCACAGCTATTACCTTTTGTATCAATTGACCCTCCCTTTTAGAGCAGGGCCCTCTGATTCCTCTTGTTCCAAATTGTATTGTAACTGTAATGTCTGACTTCATTTTGTTAAGCGCTGCGCAAACTGTTGGCGCTATATAAATTCTATATAATAATAATAAAAAGTTGCTATATAATGAATGTGATTAGAATCTGACTTTCATGCTTGCTATACCTAAAGAAGGATCTTAATGTCAATATTTTTTGTTATTTTGATGTCTCCTTTGTAAGTATTTTACTCTCTTAATAAATATACAAGGTGCTGCCGATTGGATCCATTTTGTTTATATATATATATATATATATATATATATACAGTGCCTTGCGAAAGTATTCGGCCCCCTTGAACTTTGCGACCTTTTGCCACATTTCAGGCTTCAAACATAAAGATATAAAACTGTAATTTTTTGTGAAGAATCAACAACAAGTGGGACACAATCATGAAGTGGAACAAAATTTTTGTTGCCGGTGGTTTAGAAATGAATGGTTGTGTGTTGAGTTATTTTGAGGGGGGCAGCAAATTTACACTGCTATACAAGCTGTACACTCACTACTTACATTGTAGCAAAGTGTAATTTCTTCAGCGTTGTCAAATGAAAAGATATAATAACATATTTACAAAAATGTGTAGGGGGAGTGTGTATATATATATATATATATATATATATATATATATATATATATATATATATATATATATATATATATATATATATATATATATAATTTTATCAAACCTACCTGCTAAAATGTCTGTTTCACCCTCTTTAACTTTTTTACTAAGTGCTAAGTGCTTTCTTCCTCTTTGCAATTACTCCAGCAATAGCTGTGTTTCATTGCTCAGGGCTAACTTCCCAATGGTGACAGTGGTGGCCTGTGCATGCATAATGTGTGTTGGTACAGCCAATAATAGCATCCATTGGAAGCAAATGTGACAGTGCAAGAGCACAACAGGGCACTGTAACCTCACAACAAGAAGTGTCTAAACATGGGTCTGCTAGACAAGATCAGCAGCTATTATTTTAATGAAAGCTGCAGATTAAAAAAAAAAAAGATTAAAATATTATATTTGATGTTTGAGGACCTAAACCTTTTCAATGCATATTTTAATTGGAACATGTATTACTAAATGTAGGTTTACACGTACCTAAATTCAGCTGGTTAAGCAGGAATCAGCCGATATTTGGTACATGTGTACCGCTGTCTGTTCAAACCAACCAAAGATACTCTATGACCACTCTCAAACGGGCCTGCTGGAAAACCAGCATTTGATCAGTGCATGCAACCAATGGCTGCAGTGCGGATCTGTGTATTCTGACAGGGGCGAGGGGAGTCAGAATACAATAGCATCGCATTGCTTTTGTGGATGCAGGAATATGTAAAAAAAAAATGTGCATGTATATCCAGCTTTACTCTTCAGGTCACCAGTGTTTAATCTAAATAACTTGTTTTAATTCAAACACATTACTATGAGCTAAGTTTACTCATACACCAACATATATGTGTGTCTTGTTTCTAATGCACTTACACTGACATAAATCAATAACAGTGTCATAACATTTTCTAGTTTTCGTTTCCAAAACAACTTCAATTCGTGCAGGTACACCTAAATATCTTAATTGTTGTTTTGCAGAGAGATTTATGAAAAATGGAAGCTTTAATTTGCACATTGATGAAGCTTCTTCTGGTGAAGAATCCCGTTTCAATGTTTTAGTTATTTAGGGATCCACTCCCATAACCTGGATTGTTTGGAACCCTGAAGTCTTTTTATTTTTATTTTTTTTTTAATTTAGCTGCTGAAGCCTAAACAAAGTCAAACAATAGAGAAATAAAATAAAAAATAAATAAAAATAAATAAATTGTTCATTTTAGTTTTGAACTAAAGCGAATTAAGCACTTCACGTGACACCTGTTTAGTGGGCTGTTTAGTGAGCTTTTTCTAAACAGTAACAACAATTAATGGGAAAGTATTAATATGTAAATGATATTATTTTAAAATTATCTATTCTTGTGCCCTAAACAACTTAGAAAAAATATGAGCTTAGTATAACCCTCCCTCTGAGCCTGCATGGCTTATAAATATATGTTAACCTATGATCAGCTCTAGATAACATATGGTATGGGAATTAGTCTCAGATCATTTAATTACTTCTCATCTCCTTGCCTCATTTTTAAATTATTTGATTTAAAACTCCAGGAAGTGACATCTCCTTCAATAAAGGACTAATTCATTCACTAATCAATAAAACTAATAATAATTTCTCACCTGGGAAAATGTAAAAAAAAAAAAAAATGAAACGTAATAAAAAAAAACTGTGTCTAAAATATGAAGATGATGTTGACATTTAGCACAGCTATGCTGTTGCTATGAGGACTAAAATAAACGATTACAATAAAATTGCTCAGAAAGTGTTTATTGATTTAAATATTAGAAGCAATGCTGAAAATTGCCAAGAGTTCAGTACATTATGATTTAAAAAGAAAAATCAACTGAGATTAGATGCCTGACCATAAATGTGTTTTTCTGTGAACAGCATAAATATATAATCATGTCATCTCCTTGTCTAATATTTATTATTATAAACAAATACTACTACATAAAGTGGTACTAGAATATTGCAGCACCATGGACAGTGCCAGGCACTGTGCTGGTTTTTACGTTCAAGCTTTTCCATTTTAGTAAGTTAGGTTAGTTAATTGTCAATTTAATAATATGGTTTGTAAAGTTGGCAAAACCAGTCATAATCCAAAGAGAGAAAGTAGCAGTGATAATAGTCTTAAAAGGTAAATTGTGTGTAAACTTTACCGAACAACTTCTCTTATTTGCTACCTGTTTGTTTTCTAAATATATAACACTAAAACTGTTTTGTTATATCTATTCATTAAGTGTTTTTTTTTTTTTTTTTAAAGCCCGTAGTGTGTGAAACGCACTAAGACTAATACCCGCTGCAAAACAAAAGTGCACACACAAAAAGGTGCTCCGGAGTGGAAGGACCCTGACCCTGATCCTCTGGGGCGCAAGGCTCCTGTCAGGGATTGAGGTAGTCACTGGTCCACCTGGTCAAAACCAGGCAGACCCCGTTCTCTGGGAGGACTGCCGAAACAGCCACTCCAAGCACTAGGTGGGGCTCCCCCAAGGGAGACCCCATATGAGAGGGCAAACTAAGCCAGAAGGTCCTATCCACCCCCTCCCAAGGCTTTCAGGTTAGGCCCAAGGAACCACACCCTACTATTCACTGTGAGTAAAGTGACAAACACACAAAGAAACAACAAACACACAAATAAAAGTGGGGAATGAAGTGGAGAAGTGCTTTAAAGTGCCATGGTGCGATACCTTGTCAGGCCCTTCGGACAGGAATCAAAAACTTCTCTGGTCCCAGCCCTAGAGGCAACTGTGAAAAAAGTGTTTAGGTGCAGTGACTGAAGTGCCGAAAAACTCCAGATGAGTTCCTCCACCTGTGAGAATTAAGGCACCCCTTGCCGCGCTATACCAGGGGCACATACACCACAGGCTTCTCTCGCAGCCTGGCCTTTTGCTAGTTTAGTGCCTCTCCATTCCACAGGAAGGCATCAGAACTTATGGAGCTTAGGGAGAGCCTTGCCTACAACTGGGGACAAGCACAAGGCCAGATTCAACCCAGGAGGAAAAAGGCTCCCCCACTGTTCCCACCTAATTACATCAGGGAAGTGGTAACTGCCCCCCCAACTGGAAAGGGGATCAGGGTTCTCTCCCTAACAACTGATAAGGACAGATACTACACTTGATCTTAGCCAAAGGGCAGAGACATGATATTCATTAAGTGTTGATTGTGTCAGAAATTTTGAGCTGTTTGATGTATTTTTTTCCCTTCAAATGCTATAGCCTAAATTATCTTTTACTGTCCATAAGCCAATTGTAATAGCTATTTTTTACAAACAGGTTGAAAATATGTTTCCTACACCCCATGGGTGGGGAAAAATCAAAACAGCATACAACACAGAATAACAAAATATTAAGAATGAATCAGGACATAATTTCAGCCCCTGTAAAAGAAAGATTAGCATCATTATCATTTACATATTTTAAAACTTTACACCCTTACAAACTCCTGCAAACTTCCAGGGAGTCACTCCAAACAAAAATCAGTCAGTCTATATTGTGACTAGATGAAAAAGTATCATCCCAAAATGGGTTCTCACTCAGAAAGATGCTGAGCTCCTTCTACAAAATGTATATGTAAATGTATGTAAATGATAACAAGGCTAACCTTTCTTACAGGTAGTTGGGATTATGAGTCAATTAACTTATTCGATGTTAGCCTTATGGTAGTGGTAGAAAAAGGGTCCTGTACTTATCATTACCTACCATAAACTGCAGTAGGAAACTTCATACCACTGTCACCCTATTCATACTAATAGAACTAGCCCAATGAATAGGTCCATTAGGTTTAAATGCAATCCTCAAAATGCTCCTTAGCAATCAGACATTACAATATACATCTAATAATATGCCAAACGTTGTCACATTTTCTAAAGAATATGTGGAACTTGTTAGGAGAAATCCCCCTGTTCTGTAGACAAATAATCAGATTCATTGGACCCTTAAGGATGGTTGCAGATTTGATAATAGAAAGGCATTCACTTTTGGAATCTATGTTTTAGGTTCTTTTAAGAAAGAATATGGCAACTTGGTTGTCCACACAAAGATCTTTCAAATGTATGGTGGTAAAATGATGGGGGTTTCTTGCCCTACTAAATATACTCCCATTTGGAAAAATGATAGGCTCCTTGCTATTCTTCAGGGCTTTCAGAGATGGGAGAGAGATGGGGTAACCACCTCAATTCAACTATATGAGATTGGCTCACTTAAAACCTTTGAGCAGCTGAGGACAGAGTATCCCTTACAGTCAAGGTGGTTCTATCAGTTCCTTCAGCTGCGTCACGCACAATGTGCCCAATTTTTCTCAGTTGATATGTCTTTATCTCCCACCCCTTCTCTAGATAGAATAGTACAAGCAAGGCCAACTAAAGGACTTACTTCTGTAACATATAGAGTGCTATTAGATACATTTTTATTGAGGTTTCATATTCATTCCAAGGTGGAGTGGGAACAAGATATTGGCCCTATCTCTGAGGAGGTTTGGGAAGAGATCCTTTACTCACTGCCCCTTGCATTTCTCTCTCCATCACACAAATTGACAGAGAACTTGATTCTCCACAGGGTATATAGAATCTACACATTTTTGCATTCCATAGGCCTGAGAGCTGATCCAGCCTGTGCCACATGTGGTAGCCCAGGTAGTCCTATACATCTTCTGTGGTGGTGCCCCAAACTCTAGAGATATTGGGAGGTGGTGGTTGGCACATATAATGGGCTTTTGGATGTAAATATTTCTGTTGAATCACTTACATGCCTATTGGGCTACCTTGATTCTTCTCTTTATACTACCACTATGCTGAATACTATCTCGCATACTCTTTTTTTGTGGCTTGCAGTCAAATTGCCCTTAAGTGGACCTCTCCACATCCTCCTACTTTATCTGACTGGATTTTTTACCTCAATAGGCTTTTTCCTTTTGAAAAACACACATATTTTTTTAGAAACTCAATGAGGAAGTTTGATGCTATCTGGTCACAATGTATCACGTCTACGTCCCTGTTATTGGAGTAGGCCAATTTGAATTACAAATATTGTTTATATATATATATATATATCTTCTTTCGTTTGTTTTGATGGTCGTATATAGTAGATCTTATTTAGTAATTACCATTTTCCCTTGATATGTAACATTTTTTGTTTTGTTTCTTTTTTTTTTTTTATCTGTAAGTCCTGTCGTACGTAATTTTGTATGCTGTGTCTGTATTTTTCAAGATTGAAAACTTCACTAAATATCTGAATTAAAAGACAAATGTATGGTGGGAACTTGTAGCCACTGTGGTGTTCATACTAAAACTAAGGTGGTGTTTGGTGTTAATTTTAATAAATATGGGACTAAATATGAAGTTTAGTTGATTTAATTTGCAATATCCAATATAGCATGTGGGGGTACCACTGGGCACTTCAAAACATAAATAGGTAATTATTCTTGTGGTGGTCAGAATCCTTCTGTCCCTACTCTCTAATGGGTCTTAACATTTTTTGAATGAACACGGGGGGAAATAAAGTATCCTCATTTTTATTTTATGGCATAGAGTGAATACTGCCCTTTTGAGAAGAGGCAATGGTCACAGGAACTTCTCGGACAGGGAGACACTGTGGATTTTTATATTTTGGTTCAGGAACCCACAGGGGTTAAAATGTAGCTGAGACATAGCTGAATAGGAGGCTAGACACTAAACTGCAGCACAATCATATATTGTAAATCCAGAGCCAGGTGCAGGTGCAGAGGGTATTTACAGGCAGCCTCAGAAGTGACCACTGGGGTGGTATAAATAAATTCCCTTTTAAGGGCTTGTTCACACACACGTTTTGGTCTCTGAGGAATGATTAGCATTTGGAATGCTCTTCAGAGAGCATCTGATAGGTGGTGAAGAGGAGTTGTATCTCATGCTTTACATTTCACTTGAATGGGTTACACTCAGGTGGGCACTTTGCCTGCCAAAAGCGACAGAGGATATAAATCCTGCTATGACCACATTGCAAAGCATCACAGCAGCAGCCTGTGCACACCCTGGCTACTAATTCTGCAGCTTAAGGTGGAGTGGTTTGGGGGCAGTAAAAATTCTGCTTAACCATGGGGTTTTAGCAACTCCTCAACAGCTAGCGTGAGCCCTAACAGCCTATATTGTTACATGAAGTTTGCAAAACAAATACTAATTGTTCTTTTACAGTACAAATGTTTGAAGCTTGCTGATGTGGTTTATTATCCTCTATGCATGGAGGCAAAATTTGTCATATTCCACTGTAGACTTTATAGTTTGCCATCACAGTAACATATTTATTGCTCTTGTAACAGTAATATAGACATTTTTTCAGTCTTGAGTCATCATCAGACAAGTTTCTAGATTTTCAGGTATAGTCATAACAACTTGTTGATGACCTGCTTGAACTCTTTAAAACAGGTTCACCGGTAACTGCAATCAATCTCTTAAGTACTTCCTTCTGATTTACAGATAAAGCACAAATGCATCTCGGAAGCATGTGATACATGGAATGTGACATTATCCTTTTAAACTCTAAGGGCTCTTTCACACGGTCCGCCTCCGTTGGCGGCCCCGTGCTGCTCAGGGGGGGATCGATCCGCCGATCTCCACTGAGCAGGCAGGTGACAGCTCCCTCTTCGTGGGTGTCAGTGGACATGTCACCGCTGACATCTGCTGCCCCATAGGTATGCATGGAGGATCCGATCAGATCCGGCTAAAAAACTGACAGGCGGATCTGATTGGATAATTTGTGTGAAAAGGGCCTTAGGTTTACTAAAAGTAGAGAGTGCAAAATCTGGTGCAGCCCTGCATGGTAGCGAATCACGTTCTAACTTTGTTTGTTAAGCTTGGACAAAAAAACAAACAAACCTGGAAGCCAATTGGTTTGCATGCAGAACTGCACCAGATTTTGCACTCTCCAGTTTTAGTAAATCAACCCCATTGTTTATTTCCACTGCACTTTCCCTAATCAAATTACTATAAGCCTAATTACAGTCAAAATGTTTTGTTTATATATTATACAGAAGGGTGTTGGCGGTCTGATTATGTCAGAATTTCTGTGCAAAAAGCAGTACATTGTTTTGCATGGAAATGTGTTTTATATTTTAGGCCTGTAATTCTTAGGAATAACTTATTTAAATCTGTCCAAACAAGAGTCTAGTAGACATCCCGGATATGATAAAGTTTGAAACACGAAATCATGAATTATAAAGTAATAATAATACATTTAATCAGATTCCTCATTGTTTTTTAAGTGGTGATATTTCATTATGAGGGAGAATCTGTACTCAGGGGCGATGCCTGATCCATATAGCAGTCAATAGAGCACCAAGTCCGCACATCGCTGAGCTCAGTCGTAGAATCGTCGCTGTTGTCACTTTTAGTACCTGATGACAAAATTTCCCATGAATCGCTATCGCTCAGTTTTTTAAATAATTCTGATACACTGCATTAATTTCCAGTTCATCCAAAAGCATTTTTGAGCTAAAAGAATGCTTTTTGGATGCCATGGACATTATCAATTTTCCAGGCACAAGGTACCACAAAAAAGTACAGGCAGGGCACTGGAAAAGCCTCTAGGTGAAATGGCATGATACAAAGTTGTAATTCTAACACATTACTCTGTATCATGTCAATTTTTTTTTTAATCTCCTGCCGGTTTCACCCCCCTGCGACGCGGCGCTCGCAGGGAAGAGAACCGGAAGAAGGTACCGGCATCGGCCGAGCACAGAGCGAGAGGACAGTGGGAGGAAGGCTGCAGGAAGGCTGGGGAGGATGGCAGGGCATCGCAGGGGCAGCCCATTTAAGTGAACAGACTGCCCTATGTGTGACGAGTGAAAACACTCCAAAACACACAAAAAAAATGCATGCGGGAATGTGAGTCTTAGCTACGTGGAGATGTGAACATGGCCTGACAACTGAGTGTCCCAATCTGATTGTACAATCTCTGTACAATTTTCTTTATATTTACCAGAACTATAGAATAGAAAGACACACCTGAACAATCCACTTAATTTGAATCAAATCAGACAGGCCCTTGTACTACATAGCTGATGGGGGATCTAAAGGAGATTGTACAATCAGATTGCATATACAGTAGGAAGTAGCTGGAAAGATACAAAAAGACTGACAACAGTCTAAATCTTCTGTGGATGATGTAAGTGAGAGAAAAGGACATTGGGGTAGCTTGGCCAGAAATGGCATTGGAAAATGATTTTATTTATTATAAAAAATGAAATTCTGCCTGAAAAGGTGAACTTATCCTTTAAAATAAAATTACCCTTTAAGATAGTTTGATCTGAAAACATTTAGTAAAACTAGAGTAGATAGATATGAAATGCACACAAAAAAACACCTACATACTTTTTAGCTCTTGTCTATTTTCAGCAAAAGATAAACCTTTTTGGCTGTCAGATTCACATTACCAGCAGAGGTTTAATGAATTCTTTAAGCTGAGAGCAGTAAAAGTATTAATGGAGGCCATGGATGGAAATAATGCATTATTAAATACAGTATATACATTATCAAAGCTTGAAATTCTGAGCTGGAATTAAATATATTCACCTTATATTATATATTATAGATTAGTATAACTGTATATGACAGAATTGAAAAATGTAAAGGGGGTAGACATGCTAAGGTAACATTTGCATAAATGTTTGCAGCAGGACACATAAACACAAACTTTCCTTCAGTTCCCAGTCACCAACACATTGCCAAAGTTAGCATAACAACTGGAGTATTGTTTGAAAAATAGTTATGATTTTGCAAAAAAAAATTAGCTGTGAATGAATTGAGGAGATATTGCTTTGCCGAAAATTTGGTAAAAATTGCACACATTGTGGCTACATTTTTTTACATTTAGTGGAATGTATCGAAGACAGCAGCAAAGGCAATATCAAGAGGGTTTTTGGTGATTTTTCTTGTCAAATTTGTTTTATTGAGTTTTAACATGTTATACAAGGAGGTTTAGATTCAACAATAAGAAAGTAACATCATAAAGTATGGGTATAAAGATAATTACAGATAACATGTAATATAATAAATACCATAACATATAGTTTAAAAATAGGTATAGCAAATAAGAAAATGTGTCCTTGAAAAAAAGAGCAGCAAGAAAAGCAAGAAGAATAAGAAATCGAAATAGGAATAAGAGAAAAAAAAATGGATAGGGATAAGGTTAAAAATAATCCCCGGGGTAATGTGCGACCTCGAATGTTTAACCGCTTGCCGACCGCCGCACGGCTATATACTGCGGCGATCAGCCCCTCACAGGCAGAGTGACGTATCGGTACGTCACTAGCCTGGGAGGGTCTGGGGAGCGAGCGCGCGCCGCCGGCGGCGCGCTCCCGCTCCCGCGCGGTCACGGACCCCCCCCCGCGCGGCGGATCCGGCGGACCCGATGTCCGCCGGCCACTCTGCGATCGGCGGGGGAGAGGGATAAAGTCAGGCAGCTTGTGTAAACAAGCTGCCTGTCATTCTCCTCGGTGTAAAGACACTGATCACACGGATCTACTATGTAGATCCGTTGATCAGTGTCCTTACAGCTCAAGCCACAGCCAATCACAGTAGAAAGCACGCCCCTAGGGACACACACAGCCCCTCCCTCCCAAATAAAGTTAACCCCTTCACTACCAGTGTATTTTTACAGTAACAGTGCATTTGTATAGCACTGATTACTGTAGAAATGTCACTGGTAACCCCAAAAGTGTCAAAAATGTCAGTCAAGGGTCCGATCTGTCCGCCCCAATGTCGCAGTACCGCAAAAAAAAATCGCAGATCGCCGCCATTACGCGTTAAAAAAAAAAACAACAAAAATGACAAAAATCTTTCCCTTTGTTAGTAAACGCGATAACTTTTGCGCAAACCAATCAAAATACGCTTTTTGCGATTTTTTTTTTAACAAACATAGGTAGCATAAAACAAATTGGCCGAAAATGTTAAAAAATTTAGATTTTTACATTTTTTTGGGGGGGAATTTCATATAAAAAAATGTGAAAAATATTGCTATTTTTGCAAAATTGACGCTCTTTTTTTGTTTATAGCGCATGATCAAAAAATCGCACAGGTGATCAAATACCACCAAAAGAAAGCTCTGTTTGTGGGAAAAAAAGAACGCAAAATTCGTTTAGGTATAGTGTCGCACGACCGCGCAATTGTCCGTTAAATTCACGCAGTGCCGAATCGCAAAATACCCCCTGGTCGTTTAGCAGCCAAATCATCCGGGGCTTAAGTGGTTAATATACATGCAAGAAGCTCGAATGTAAAAATACATCACCAAGGCATCAATAAGGATTCATCAAAGTTGGAGGGTAAATAGTGTGTGACCCAAGGGTGCCAAATTTTCTCAAAGTTGCAAAAGAGGCCCTAAGGTTAGGAATGCTTCTTTTAACTACTTTGGACCTGTTCTTTTTCCAAAAGACTTTAACACCTGTCTCTAAAAGGGAACCTTTTTTGTTTAGTTAATTTCGCCTAGCAGAGCTGCATAAAAAATTAGAAACTAACTTTATTAAATTTTTGGCAAAGGTAAAATCTGTAATATGACAGCGAAATCAATTTCACTAAATTGTTCACTCATCATTATAGTTAACATAATATGTTGTCAGGGCATTGAGCTTAGTCTAACAATGCATTTGTCCAGACAGCCGGTTAGGGCTCAGCTCATGTAGATAAGCTGAGTCCCCATTTGGTAGAAGTCTTTATGCATCTTTGATTATTTTGCATCTTAGCCCTAGTTCACATTAAATGCAGCTTTGAAATCAAGTGACTTTACTTGAAATTGCACGATTTCAAAGCCGCATGTCAGCACGACTTTAGGTGTGACTTGGCTGACATATTTGTGACTTCATGCACAGATGTCTATGCAAGCCGCACCTGAAATAAACAAAAATAGAGCAGGAACTGCTTTTTCTAATCAGTAAAGTAAAGTTGGCGCACACTGATTTGAATGATTCCAATGCTGACAATAGGGTGTGACTTGTCATGCAGTTTGGACCTTTCAAATCGAACGACAAGTAGCACTGGTGTGAACGGGTGCTTAGATTCTGCTGACCCAAATTTGGAAGAAAATGAGTGAACAAAATCATCATCTTATTATCTTTGTGAATGTGGAAGCTTCCGTTGCACTATGACCTGGGATATATATAAAAAAAGCTGTGACATGTGGGTAAAAATTATTAGAAAAAAATAATTTTAGTGATGTTATTTTTTATTACCCATATTGTTTATAGCACTGACCCATCACTTTACAGTCCTCATTAGTCCACAACACACATGTCCAACAATCAAACAATGCACATCACACACAAAGCTCACAATACATGTTTCAATTTGAATATATAATATTTGTACAATATCCTTTAAATTTACCAAATCTCTATAAATGGGGACTGAAATTAACTTCCATTCAATCTGTATCCAGTTATACAGGCCCCTGTAATATATAGTTGTTGGTAGCTCTAAAGGAGACAGCACAGTCAAATTGCAAAGTGTATGGTAAAGATAGTAGTGGTTTAGTTGAGTAAAGATAATTTCTCCTGCTAGTTATTATTTTTGGGAAAAAAAGATAACTAGAGCACTTATGAACCAGAACCCAGAACAACAGTGCTACAAGGAAAATGCCAGTCAATGTGCCACTATGCTGTAAAAAAACATTGACTTTTAGGATCATATGTCATTTTCATTTAGAAGAATGGAGGAATATAGCTACAGTACATAGGGCCTCATTTGTTGTGTCCAGGACAGCCCAAAGAAACACATACCTAAAATTTAAAATCATTTTTTCTATTTTATAAATGTCAAATGAGAAAGGGAAAGTAGTTATTTAAACCGTAACTCCACTTTTGTTAAGAAAAAAACATTATCCTTTGGGTGATCTCTGTACATTGCAGGGATTTTAACAAACTTTCTTGCAGATTCCTACCTTTTGTTATTCAGAAGAAATCATTGTTTGTTCCCATGTGCCTCTGTGTTGAGTGGGTCAAATGGGAGTGGTTTCATAATTATCTATCAGCTGTGGCAGCTGCAGGGCTCTAATGAGGAAATCTGCTGGGCCTGCATCCCTTTAGAGGTGTTCCTATTGGGAGTATCTCACCAAAAATGACATTTTTGTAGCAGGGGATGCCAAAAATCTGACTTGTATCTTAGGCAGACTTCTGGGAAAACGGGTGAGCCAATCACACAAGCAGGAAATTATGTTTCTGGGGTGTCGTTAGTACACATTCTATGTACAGAACAGCTCCAGGTAGCCATATTGTATTGCATTTTCAGAAAATTACAACAGGTACAGATTGAAAAGGAAAGGTAATTTTTAACCACTTTAAGACTGGAAGATTTTGCTGCTCAATGACCAGGTCACTTTTTTCAACTTGGCACTGCGTGACTTTAACTGACAATTGCGCGGCCATGCAATGCTGTACCCCAACAAAATTTATGTCCTTTTTTTCCCCACAAACAGAGTTTTCTTTTGGTGGTATTTGATCACCTCTGCGCTTTTTTTTTTTTTTTTGCGATATTAATAAAAAAAGAGCGAACATTTTGTGAACAATTGACATTTTATACTTTGACTGTTAAAAAATATCCAATATATTCAATTTTTTTACATATATTTAGGCCAAAATGTATTTTTTACATTCTAGGCCAATTTGTATTTTGCTACATATTTTTGGTAAAAAAAAAATCCCAATAAGTGCATTTTTATTGGTTTGCGCAAAAGTTATCGTGTTTACTAACTATGGGAAAGATTTGTCATTTTTATTGTTTTTTTTTTACTAGTAATAGCGGCAGTTTTTTGCGGGACTGTGACATTGCGGGCGGCGGCAGACAGATCAGGCCCCTAACTGACACTTTTGGGGGGACCAGTGACATTACTACAGTAATCAGTGCTAAAAATATGCACTGTTACTGTAATAATGACACTAGCAGTTAAGGGGTTAACACTGTTGGTGATCAAGGGGTTAAATGTATGCCTCATGCTTATGGTCGTGTGTGGGGGGAGGGAGTTCTGTGACAGAGACAGAGATCACAGGTTCAGCTATGCTGAATCCTGTGATCTCTCCCTGTCTGTCACAGAGAAGATGCGCCTGCTTTCTTTAAACAAGCGGGTGGATCTTCTCACACTTTCCCCAACGATCGGGAAAGAGAGAAGGCAATCGCCACTTCTCCTCCTCCGGCCCGACTTCCGCTGTGTCTAAAAACAGTGGGAGTGAGCCTCCGGTGGCGCATGCGTGCCGTCGAGACAGCTAGGAGTCCAGCGACGTAGGTCTACGTCGCTAGACCCAGGGCTGCCACTGTGCCACAGTAGCAGCACAGTGAGCGGTCCTAAAGTGGTTAATAACATTCAATCACAATATGATTTATGTCGATATTGTATACGATATATTGTTTTTTCTTTATTTGCTGATTTTTTTCCCCCACAAAAGTGAAGTTACCCTTTAAAGAGGTGACAAGACTCTCTAGAATCTAGAGTGTAGATTATAAAAACTTTCGATTTAGGTTGTTGAATTATAAACATAGAATCCCTGTATCTAAAGCAAATATTAACCTGCCTCAAATACTAGGGTTCTTCAAAAAGTTTCCACACTTTTTAAAACTCCATTAAGAAGAAACAATTATGGTAACTTTCTGAAGACCCTTAGTATGTTAGCAGGGAAATTGGGAGGGTTCCCCTGGGGTGGGATTTTTTAGGCACAAAATTGATAGAGATATTAAATATGATTATGATATTTTTATTAGACAAAAAATAACAAGAAATATAAAGTTAAAAACAGTTGCAAGCATGAAACATTATGCCATTACAGTAACCAACCACATTATACAAAGGCCAAAACCCGACGCATTTCGAAGACTGTAGAGCTTCTTCCTCAGGGATGGCTTTGAGTGGTGTTATGGTTGACTGTTTAAGGAACAAATGATGCTTGCAAGGATATTAAAATCAAAGGGTTAACTGCAGTCTGGTTGACAGTGTCTTACTCAGCACAGGAGTATGGATGTGTATAGCAGATGGTGAGGCTGGCCGCGTGTTCTCCAGTATGGGCAACTGAAGTCCAAGTTTAGCAGAGGCTCTTACTGAAGCAGGGCCATGATAAACTTGAAGGATACGACACTGGAAATTACACAATAGAAAACCGTGGCTCCTGGCTGGCAGACTTTTTTTTTTTAGTATGTTAGCATTACAATTTAAATTTACAATTCTATAACTGCATACCATGGTTTCCACAAAAAGGGGTGGAGCTGATTTGAAAGGATACATTATTCTTGTGTGTCTAGGGCAGCATGAATACAAAATATGACCCTGTAAAGGTTCAGCTATCATAAAACCATTTAACAATTAATGCTAACCTGAGTTCCAAACCATAGCTCACTCTTTGTTCCGGAACATAAATACAATTTAGAAAAGTGGACTACAGTATGTGTTCTTAGACTGAATAATGATGATTTACTAAAGGGAGGAAAACATTCTGGACCTCATTTATCAACATGTCAGAAAAGAAGACCATCTGCACTGCTCCAAAGAGAGCAAACAGATTTTCCTACACCGTTATATTTTAGACTGGCTTAAGTTCATATGTGATGAACCTTCTTTGAAAGTTGTTACCTTTTAATATGGCCTCATTATACTTAAGGGCCACAAACAGTTTAAAGACATCAGAGAAATAACAACCCGGCATGACAGCACTACCTTTATACCTTCAAAATCAATTAACAATGTTAGAGCAAAATTCAATCAAAAGAGATAATCTGATTTACCATTATATATTATGAACCAGACAGCAGTGACATTTTGACATTTTACTTGCCAGCAATATCATGTTAGTAACATCAAACAAACTCTTTGGTTTACTGAGAATGCTTTTAAGAAGAAGCCTGTGTTTCTAGTCTCCAAGGAGATTTTTAAAACTGAGAAAAACTAACAGGTTGATCTCTCTGTCTAATCCACTAAAGACTGAAAATCATAACTTTGAAAATAACTGAATATTTCAGAGCTATTTAAGGCCATTATATGATTCATTCAGGCTTTGCAGATTATGCTGATAAAACAGCATTTGTGAATAAGGCACATTGGAACAAAAATAAAAGCAAAACATGCAGGAAAAAAACATTAAAATAATATTAGTGGCAACTTTACTGTATGTAACTCTGAAGGCCACTGAAGTGAGCCACTGTTTGTCATTGCAATTCATATACAATGTGAACTGCTATAGTAATAATAATCGACAATGAAAAAAAATGTACAGTTGGACTTTATTTTTATTTTTTTCATAGAAGATATATTTCATATAACATAACAGTCTTGATTTATGGAAGATTTAAAAAAATATGCTTTTTTTCTTTAAAGATAAATAAAAAAAATATCTTTTGATGCATTGTGTAAAGACTGCCATTCTGAATACTTCTAGCTCAACAGGCAAACATGTTTTAGAAGCTGCAAGACTGTAAAAATCGAAAGGACAGAAACATAACTGGTTCTACAGATAAAGTCAATTATTCCAATCAGATCCTCTTTCTAAAAAAAAAAAATCACAATTTGGGCCTTCTTTTCTGCTTGTTTAGAGGTGATTAAGTCAAGAAAAATTGAATTATTTTTATGCATTGCCTGTTTCTATGTGCCTAAACCTAATTCTGGCCATCTAGAATAGCCTCAGCTCTATTCCTTACCCTGCCCTTTAGCACTAAGTTTAGGGCCTTGCCATAGATGCATTGAAATATGGCTGGTTTAGCAGGGACTGGCCAAATTTTGAATCATTGATGTCCATTCTTGAACAGAACTGTTGGTAAATTTTTGTTCGATTAGTGCCTGCAGCCAATTGGCTACAGCATTGATCAATGTATTCTAAAAGCAGAGGAGTATCTGAATGGGGGGATCTACTTACTGCTCAAAAAAAAAAAATCAATCTATATCTAGCTTAACCCTGATTTGCTGTGCCTACTCAGCTCTGCTCTAACTGCTACCTCTGCCTTGGTTAAGTGCACTTCTACCAAGACTGAGCATATTAATGTATTTAACCGCTTGCCGACTGCGCACAGTATATTTACTGCGGCAGTCGGCCCCGGCCAGGCAGAGTGACGTAGGTCTACGTCGCTCGCCTGTCACTCCTTCCAGAGCCAATAGCGGGCGGGCGCGCGCCCGCCGAGGCGCGCGCCCGCCTCGGCTCGTTCACGGAGGAGTGCGGGAGTGTGACTGGCGGACCCGATGTCCGCCGGTCACACTACGATCGCCGGTACAGCGGGAGAAAGACAGAGCGGCTTGTGTAAACAAGCCACCTGTCAGTTCTCCCTGTGTAAAAGTGAAGATCAAACAGTTCTACTATGTAGAACTGTTGATCTTTGTTTTTACACTAGTAGACCTGTCCCTACACAGTTAGAATCACGCCCCTAGGACACACTTAACCCCTCCCTGTCCAATACTGTTAACCCCTTCCCTGCCAGTGTCATTTTTGCAGTAACAGTGCATATATATAGCACTGATTACTGCAGTAATGTCACTGGTACCCCCAAAAGTGTCAAAAATGTCAGTCAAGGGTCCGATCTGTCCGCCGCAATGTCGCAGTACCGCAAAAAAAATCGCAGATCGCCGCCATTACTCGTTAAAAAAAAAAACACCAAAAATGACAAAAATCTTTCCCTTTGTTAGTAAACGCGATAACTTTTGCGCAAACCAATCAAAATACGCTTTTTGCGATTTTTTTTACCAAACATAGGTAGCGTAAAACAAATTGGCCGAAAATTTTAAAAAATTTTGATTTTTACATTTTTTTTTGGGGGAATTTCATATAAAAAAAAGTGAAAAATATTGTTGTTTTTGCAAAAATTACGCTTTTTTTTTGTTTATAGCGCGTGATCAAAAAATCGCACAGGTGATCAAATACCACCAAAAGAAAGCTCTGTTTGTGGGAAAAAAAGGACGTGAAAATCGCTTAGGTACAGCGTCGCACGACCGCGCGATTGTCCGTTAAAGTCACGCAGTAAAAAATCGCGAAATAACCCCTGGTCTTTTAGCAGGAAAATCCTCCGGTGGTAAAGTGGTTAAATATTTTTAACAAACAGTAAAATAGCCTTACAAAAAAACACACCCACTGACCTCTATAGGGACCTTTGTCAAATTTCATCTTCAATGTTCATACCATAGACAATGAAATATCAACTTCTCTCCCCTTATTCGCTCTGGCCAGGGACCTAGCAGCCTGTTAATATTGTAATGTAATAACACAGGAGTTGATTTACTAAAATTGGAGAGTGCAAAATATGGTACAGCTCTACATAGAGACAAATCAGCTTCCAGGTTTCTTTTGTCAAAGCTTAATTGAACAAACTGAAGATAGAAGCTGATGTGTGGTGGGGGGGGGGGGGGTGAGATACTTTCAGTGGGGTTTTTAATCACTTCCATCAGAAAGCCTATCACTGGCTGAACAGATTTAAACACAGTCCCAACTGGTATACCAGCTAAAGCTATGTGTTTTAAATCCTGTTCCACCAGCTGCCATTTTTAAACAGATAGAGGTGGACATAAAAGTGTTCTGTCTAAAATAAATACTTTTACTGTGCGTTCGTTTTTATAACATCTCGGGTATGATAAAGTATGAAACACAAAATCATAAATTATAATATAATAAATAAAATAATTATATATATATATATATATATATACACACATACATACATCTATATCTATCTATATCTATATCTATTTATATATATATATATATATATATATATATATATATATATATATTTATATAGTACAGTAAAACTGCAGGCAAGGGCACTGGTGGGCAAACTAAGGTCAATTTATTTTATTTAGTAATGTAATCCAATAGGATTACAATATATCAGTGTGTTTGTGTGTTTTACTTTTTGAATTTGCCCCTGGTTCCACCCCCCTGCGATGCGACGCTCGCAGGGGACGGAAGGCGGGGCACACAGCATCGGGCAGAAGATCCGGCTGCTGTACACTGCTGGAATACATCGTGGGATCCCAGGGACAAGGTAAGTAACCTCTTCCAGGATCCAGCGATGCTCCCTGGCGGTACCCCAAGTGTGGCTCGGGGTTACCGCTAATGGCACTGAAATTCCACCCCGAGCCACACACGGCAATTCCGCCAGGGAGGTTAAGAGACTGAGCTGTCTAGACAAAGTAGCAATTAGAGGGTGGAAAACAAACTATTTAATGCTGACAGGGGTGCTTACAATCGTCAGCTTTTATTCATTTAAGTGAATCCTTTAACCAAAAAGAAAAGCTGTTTGCTGTAACTGCTTCTAAGCTATTAGCTGGAGTTCCTCTTTAATTTGTTAGTCAAGTCCATCTAAATCTGCTAGTCCGACACTACTATCTCCCCATGCTGATAATGTTGCTGTTTAAAAGTATCTGCTTTACTACTTTATCCAGAATTGTTTACAACCAAGACATGAAGTGTGTGCCATATATGTATCAAAATTCAGCCGGTTCAGCAGGGACCAGCCGGCTATCCATTCATGTATGGGCCGAGAGGCTGTACAAAAGTCGATCTAGTGATCAACATGTTTACAACTGCCCTGCCAGATTTTCCCAATTAGATAAGCACTGCAGGCTACAGTCTGCAGTGCAGATCAGTGTATCCTGACAGTGGAAAGGTCTCACTGCTGTCAGAATACTGTACAATAGCTCGGTAGGGATGATTCATCTATCTATCTACCTCATTTGTGTGAATCCATTTTTTTAACCGCCAGCTAAATGATCAAATAATAAAAAAAAAAGAATAATCAATGGCTAGATAACCCTGATCTGCTTTGTCTATAACTTCAGCTCTGCTCTACCAGATGCCAATTTTTTTTTTGCTCAACCCACTGGCTGAATGAAAAAAATGGATTCACCTAGGAGCTGCCTTACTGGCTGGAACACCAGGTGAAATAAAGAAAAGGGAATTAATGCATCCACAATATCTAAGGTTTAGTTAGCTGCAATATATTACATTTTTTTATCACCTCTTTATTACCATCAACCCAAAGCGTTTCTTTTCATATGGCTCTCTCCACCATACCTCCGGTAATATTCCCTTTCAGTATAGAAATTGCATAAAGGAAGACTTTCCTCAGCATAAAACAATAACATTTTTGAAAAACAAACATATACAATCATACTCATAGTGTAACAAGCTATAATAGCACCAGAGAATTATGAGAATGCTGGGTTGCATGATGATGTTGGTTCCTCTCCACCCGCTTGACCGGTTTATTAGTAATGACTTCATCAGGAAGAGATGCAACATTTTTACATTATGGAAGGGA
Source organism: Pelophylax lessonae (assembly GCF_965119305.1). Classification (NCBI taxonomy): domain Eukaryota; kingdom Metazoa; phylum Chordata; class Amphibia; order Anura; family Ranidae; genus Pelophylax; species Pelophylax lessonae. Next base: position 182,497,574 of record NC_138769.1, on the reverse strand, counting down.
AACACTAGGGATTTATTTTATTAAGTACTGTATGACCATTAGTACTGGTGGTCAGCACCATTTCAGAAAGAGCACTTTGGTGGTAATCAGCCCTTGGCCCGTAGTTTGTAGCACTTTTGAAATAATCACATTTGCATATTGAACTTAAGAACTGCACTAAGACTGAATTGATTAACTTGATTAACCACTTGCCGACCACTTACTGTATATTAACGTCAGCAGAGTGGCACCTACAGGCAGAATCACTTTAATAAACGTCATCTGCCTGGGAGGAGCTAGGGGGCAATCGCGCCCCCGCCGGCGGTGCGCTCCCACCCCCGCTCGTCAGTAGGGAATCTGGTGCGTGTGTCAGACGGCTCCGATTTCTGCCTGACACCCTCGATCTCTCCCCGCTGAGAGAAAGGGATATAAACACAGCCATCCGTCCTTCTGCCTGCAATGATCACAGAACCCATGGGATCCTGCCATATAGGATCACATGTCTCTGTGATCATTTCAAAAGCCCACCCCCCCCCCCCCCACAGTTAGAATCACTCCCCTAGGCTTACATTTAACCCCTTGATCACCAACAGTATTAACCCCTTCCCTGCCAGTGTCATTATTACAGACTGATTACTGTAGTAATGTCACTGGTACCCCCAAAAGTGTCAAAAATGTCAGTTAGGGGTCAAATCTTTCCACCGCAATGTCGCAGTCCCACAAAAAATCGCAGATCGCCGCCATGTTTAGTAAAAAGAAAAAAAAACAATAAAAATGACATAAATCTTTCCCGTAGTTACTAGACGCAATAACTTTTGTGCAAACAAATCAAAATATGCTTATTGCAATTTTTTTTACCAAAAATATGTAGCAGAAAACAAATTGGCCTAAAATGTTAAAACATTTTGATTTTTAAATTTTTTTTGGGGGGGGGGGGAATGTCATTTAGCAGAATGTGAAAAATATTGTTTTTTTTTTTTTCAAAATTCTCACTCTTTTTTTGTTTATAGCGCAACAAATAAAAATCGTGCAGGTGATCAAATACCACCAAAAGAAAGCTCTGTTTGTGGGAAAAAAAGGACGTCAATTCTATTTGGGTACAGAATCGCACAATCGCGCAATTGTCCGCTAAAAGTCACAAAGTGCCGAATCGCAAAATAGGGCCTGGTCATTAAGCAGGAAAATCTTCCAGGCCAGAAGTGGTTAATGTACTTGAAGAATTCATTGTTTACAGCTAATATTTTATTTTCCAAAGGGTTGTTTTGCACTAACTTTATTGCACTTTTTTGTACATAATGTTCGAAATTTAGTGTTAGATGTTTATTTGATACAGAAATGCAGAGCACTTTATAATACACAACAATTAGTTGAGTGCTATTTCACTTACACAGTAGCTTTAGTTAGGGTGCTACCTAAAGTGTTGATTATATATTTAAATATTGCAGACAGTATTACATTTTCAATGGTGTTACATGCATAATTCCTTTATTGTTTATTCACACTTACGAATTTGGCAACAGGTGTTAAAATTCCCATTTCTGAAATGCATGGTAACATTGTGATTGACATCCCAATGCATAGTACAGTAGAGTGTAATGCAAAATGCACTGCACCACAATACACATACTGTGAGGTGTAATGTAATGCTTTGCTAAAAAAAGAGCCATGTACAATTTTTGATGCATTGTGGTGCATTGGCAGCTTTTTCATACTAAATGGGCTTACTAAACCTAATGTGCATTAACGCTTGTGTGTTACCCTACCGCAACAGGTTGCTAAAGTGTTATTCCAGCCTAAGGGCAGATTAAAACTTGCATTGTGTTTAATGTTGTATATGGACACAAACCTGTGCACTAATGAATGCCTGATTGCCTTTAGAAAATGGATGCTAACACCATTAAAGGGACAATGTGGTTGATTTACTAAAAACAAATAGGCTGTTCACATTTTAGGTTTGTATATATACAGTATATTTACAATATAAGTACATCCTCATTTTAGCCAATCTTTGTTTTGTTGCAGAGCTATAGCCACTGGTATAATTGTCTTCACCCAACACTTTCAGGTGTATTGGATGCCTACATCCCCCTGGTGCATGTTGTGGTTCCTTCCCCTGCTCACACTATCCCTACAGTTCAAAGCTGCTGTTGTAGCATTGAAAGAAAATGAAGATTGGTTGAAAGCGGGGGAATACTAGCAAAAATTTTAACTGTGCTTTCCTAAACTGTGTTTATTTACACTTTTTTTGACAGTGTCTCCTAAACCATGCTAAAATGCACATACATTTTTTTAAAATGCAAACACTCAACACGCGTAACTGCACACAAAAATGTGTGATAATAAAACATTTTATTTCTTCTATCAGCAAGCTTCTATATGCCGAGAAAGAAAAAAACAAATGCTTAGTCAATGATGGATCTGAGAGAAAGATGCTGCTTTGTATCCTATCTCACGCATCTGCCTTCCTCTTTGTCATCATACAACAGACTCCCAGGAGTTGTAAAAAGGCTGCTTGGAACTGTTAGCTACTTTTACTTACAAGATAAGCCAATGTTCTGACAAATCAACATAAAGAATCACTCTGAAAGCAGTGATTCTATACTATACTGGACAAATGACAAGCGAAGGTCTAAGTTCTGTTGACTGTACTCAATATTCTCCATACAGAAGATGTATTGAATTTCTCATTTAGAGTGAATATAGAACAAAGACTTTCCATAATTGTTTGGAAGAGCCAAGGGTTTTTTTCTTTCTGAGGACCTTGTAGGAGATTGTTACCTAAAGCAGTAATAAACCCAAATACTAACTTTTATTAAATTGCAGCTCACCAATTCACACATGTAGTTTTTTTTCACCTGGTTACCAGCTAGTGAATCTGTTATTTTTAATCATACTTTAACGGACCCCTAGTGCTGGCGTCATGCCCGGCCGGGACTCAGCCGCCTATGCTCGTTGCCTCGTGGATTGCCTAACTTCCATCATCCACACTGACTGGAAGCTCCCTGCCTTACTTACCATCTAGTATGGAAAAACCTGGCTCCACACGTCCCTTCGGTGTCACAGCTTCATTGACCCCTTGTGGATCTGACATGTGCTTTATTGTTCATCATCATGTAAGTTGCCCTTTGTCTAAATAAATAGACTTGTTTTTATGCATACTGCACTTAGATTGGGGCTCCTTTGTTTTTGTTTTCTGTTTTAAGACTGATGAGACAAACCTTTTACCACTGACATGGGATCTTGCAAAAGTCAGATTTTATTAATTTATAAAACCTTTATTCTAAAAACTGTTGCTGTTACTGCTTGCAGTGTTAGCTGGAGTTCATCTTTAGTTTGTTAGCCAAGTCCATCTAAATATGTTCATTTAACACTACCCTTTCCCTAGAGGCATAACTAAAATCTTCAGGGCCCCAGTGCAAGAAACCATGAAGGGCCTCCTGACCCACCCTTTAATCCAAGCATGGGGCTTCCAGTTCTGGGAGGGCTTCCATGGGCATCCTCCCAGAACCCTGCCTCCCATGCGCCCCCTGGGACATGCATCTAGTACGCTCTGTGACTGCTGTGTCCTTCAGACACAGCTGGTCACAAATTACAGAAAAGGGCCAATCACACCTGCCCTTTACCATGTGATCAGCTGATCCCATGTAAACAGACTTGCCGGTTATCAGCAGTCCTTTCCTCCCACGCTGTGTCTGTGTAAGGAAAGGAGCGCCATTAAAGGGCAAGACTGTCAGTACATTGTTTACTACTATTGTTGATCATCTGTGCAGCTCCATAAGTGCCTATCAGTGCCGCCTAATTGTTTACTACTATTGTTGATCATCTGTGCAGCTCCATAAGTGTCTATCAGTGCCGCCTTTAAGTGTCTATCAATGCCGCCTACCAGTGCCACCTATCAGTGCTTATCAATTCCACCTATCAGTGCCCATCAGTGCTGCCTATTAGTATTGCCTATCATTTCTCATCAATGCCACCTATAAGTGTCATCAGTGCTGTTTATAAGCACCACCTATCAGCGCCTCCTCATCAGTGACTCCTCATCTGTGCCCCCTTAGCAGGACTCTGAGCTGAGAGACTCTCTCTAATATGACCCAGAGCCTGCACTAATAGTTTCCCCTCCCTCCTCCCTCACAAGGATTGGAGAGGGGAGAGCTGATCTGCTCCTTCTCCTCCTGCCCCTCTCCTCCTGTGTGCACCACGGGAAGTAAAAAGCCCATCAGCTGAACAATCAAATTCAGCTGCTTAGCTTCACACTTCCCATGCTACACACACAGAAGGAGATGGGGTGAGGAGAAGGAGCAGATCGGCTCTCTCCTTCCCCATGTAAAGGAACAGGGAGGGGTAACTGTCAGTGCAGGCTCTGAGCTGTATGAGAGAGACACTCTCAGCTCAGAGTCCTGTGGCCAGCAACAACACTGGAGCCCCTTGACAGTGGTGAAACGCCAGTGCCCAGTCGCAAGGGTGACCATTGTGATCCTGGTAGTTTTGCCATTGCCTCTTCCCAGACCAACAATGCTGATGTCCAAAGGTGTCTGCTTTACCACATCCTACAGAATGCAGACACCCTAAGACAGAAAGCATGTTACTGGCTGGATCACCAGATGAAATAAAGAAAAAAGGTCTAAAAAAAAAAAAAAGAATTCAACCAATGCATCTAAGAATTGGCAAGCTGCAACATATGACATTTATGTTTTTCGGTGTAATGCCATTTATTTCTAATCTAGTATTTCTAATCTAAAATTGATTTACAGATCTACACAAACTGCTGCTTTCAGGGGAATTTACAATGCATTTTTATTATATTTTCTTTTGCATGGGGAAAAGCAATTTATGGTTAAGAAGACCAAACTTAACATCATTGTTATATATATTAATTATATAAACTAATATCTATTCTACAGTGTATACAGTATATATATATATATATATATATATATATATATATATATATATATATATATATATATATATATATATATATAATGTATATGTTAAATTGTCACACCTCATATATACAGTAGATATATATATATATATATATATATATACACATTATACTGTATATATGAGGTGTGACAATTTAATTTCTGATGCCCGTGGTGTAGCACTACAGTGGAATGTCACACAGCCTGAGTGTGTTCTGCTTTTGGTGGAAAATGAATGACAGAAATATTTAACTCTGTTGCTTATGGTGAACATTTCATGAAAAAATCAAGTGTTTTTGAATGAGATAGGTGGTTTAAGAAGGAACAGAAAGATGTCCATGATGACTCAAGAAATGGACAGCTAAAAACACAAAGTTCATAGAACATGGTACAACGGTAAAGCATCATGGTTACTTGAAAATTCTGAACAGGTTACGGAGGAAAAGATCATAACTGACAAGTGAATTCTCCACCAAGACAATGCTCCTGCACAAACATTTTTTCACATAATATAATATATTGTATACATTTTTGGCTCTTTTCTTAACTTCTGTTGAAAAAAAGCACGTTTACAGAGTGCAAAAAATAATACCTACTTTTACACAGACACTTAAGTGAATGTGTCAGAGCGGTGGATACTACTGTGCTTTTTTTGGGGTACACAAAACATAAACAAGTAGATGTGAATTTTAAGGTGCTATCAAAGCAGTTGTAAACCCTTACATATACCTAGTGAGGTGACAGGCCTCAGGTGACACACAGATTAAAAAATCCTCCTACATTGTAGTAGTTGTACCTGTCAATCCTCAGTCTTCTCCTCTCTACATTCAAAGTGCTGAATTATAAAGCTTGTCTGAGAGTTCAGAAAAAAAGGGGACAGAGAGCTGAAATCACAATTTACAGGGCTCAGTGAGGAGAGCTTTGAGAGCTGATTGATAGGAAGAGACACATCCCCCTTCACACAGCCCACAGGAACAGAGCTGAGCCTGTCAATCAACTGGAGATCCCTCCCCCTGTCACCTTTTTTTCTCTTGGTGTCAGAAAACTTGTCAGAATTGATTCCTGCTAATAGCAGAGGAATGAAGCAGCAGACAGAAATAACACTTAGTGCTCTTATTCAAAACATGTACACACTAGAGAGGGATATGCTTTGTTCCTATTTCATGTCTGAGGTTGACAACCACTTTAAAAACATGCTCATAAATAAAAATATAAAAGAAATATTTAACGGATACAGATTCAGATGAAAAACAGCATGTACACATTAAAAAGCACTAGCTACAACACAGATGCAGAATTCATTTATAACACAAATCAGATGTCCCCATATAGAGTTGTCAAGTTATCACCACTGTTCATTTGCATTACCAAGTATTCAAACCCTCTTAGAAAGTTATAGTAAATATACTGTTCTATCTATTAACCATATTATTCAGTGGAAAAAAGAACACCGCCTTGATGCATTTTGCACAATTATACTTCATAAGTATGTATGGGAATGTGAGAAGTAATAGACTAGGTGTCTGAAAGATGAGAAGTTGCGAAGATCAGGTACAAAATCATTCCGAGGGAGTGGGATATTATAGGGGATCATGCAATCATGGAAGTCAGCATGTGGAGGGGGGAAAACACTTCTTACAGGTGCAATGTGTGGAAAGTGTCATCTACTTGTTTATGTTTGGGTATTTAAAAAAAAAAAATTGGGATGTGGTGCATTAACGTTTAGGTGTACGTTTAGTAAACTGAGATAAGCCGAGATCTGGATGATCACGGCTTGTCTCAGAGCATTGCCGGTTTAAATTACTGAGAAGAGTAGTGGAGAACATATTCTTCTCTTCTCATCTCAGTACACAAACGGCTTGCATTCACTGCAACAGAAACGTCTAGTTTAGTAACACATGATGTCACCTTATCACTGTGCTTCTCTTTGAAGATCTCCTCTTCCTGCTTCTCCAGCTCAGAGGTGGAGAATCAGGGGGAGAAGCTGTGTGATTAGAGGAAGAAGACTTCTTTCCTCCTATATATCAGCACCAGTGGGTTCAAAATGAATGTATATATTGTATGTATGTATGTATGTGTGTTTGTGGGTATATATATATATATATATATATATACACTGGTGTGTGTGTGTGTGTGTGTGTGTATATATACTATATATATATATATATATATATATATATATATATATATATATATATATATTGTGAGGGATTATCTCAGTAGCAGGTGTGGATAACCCCTTTTGGGGGGTTCGTCACACAGGAAGATAGCCGAGGAGTGATTGAAAACAACAGTTTATGGTTTATTCTTCCAATTTCGTCAAACAAGTGCATGCAGCAAAAACATCAAAAAATCAAAATAAAGCACAAAACAAATCCTGGCCGCTGTGGGCGTCTACCTTCTCACACACCGGAACCTACCTAAAAAGTCTTCCCAACCTACTGTTGGGCAGACACTGCTGGTCCTACAGCAGACACTCAAATGTCCATTTGTTTTTTCTTTACACAGAAAAAAGTTCAACACCTCACCTTTAGAAGTCTCTCACCTGACTGCTCTCCCCAGCTTACACAGCCTCAGGAGACAGCAATCAATAGACTCCCTTTGGACAAATTATAGAGGTCTTAATTGCCTCATTCTGAACAGCTGAAAGTTTTCTCAATTCTCCGTACACCTTCCTGCCTACCTCTGCAGCCGACACCTGATAGTAATTGGTGAATTGTCTAAACCAAGCAGAAATATATCTCCCGTCTGTGACAACACCCATAGATTTACCTGACTTCCTGTCACATACCCCCCCTCTTGTTTCAACCCTAGGGTTGGGACACAGGTTGCCAGGCACGCATGTGCTCGGGACAAACCATCTGCATGCCCCATTTGAACACCGGGGCGATGCGTTACCACAAAACTAAATTCCTGAAGGGCCAGGAACCACCTATTTATTCTCCTATTGGTCTCCTTGTTCTGTGCCATCCACTTCAATGGGGCGTGATCCGTCACCAGTTCAAACTGTCTACCCAGGAGGTAGTACCGGAGAGAATCCAAGGCCCATTTCACCGCCAAACACTCTTTCTCAATGGTGGCATAATTCTCCTCATGGGCCTTCAACTTTCGGCTGAGGTACATAACAGGGTGTTCTTCCCCATTGATAATCTGGGACAGTACAGCTCCTAAACCCACATTTGATGCATCCGTCTGAACCACAAAGTCTCGTGAAAAATCAGGCGAGTTTAAAACTGGCTGACTACATAAGGCCTGTTTTAAAGCCTGAAAAGCTGTTTCTGCCTCGGGAGTCCATTTGATCATGACAGACTCCTTCCCTTTGGTCAAATTGGTCAGGGAAGCAGCCTGTGAGGCAAAATGGGGAATAAAACAGCGATAATAACCTGCAATCCCCAAAAATGCACGAACCTGTTTCTTGTTGGTGGGACGTGGCCAATGCTTAATAGCCTCAACTTTATTTATTTGGGGCTTGATTATACCTCTACCAATGGTATACCCCAGATACTTCGCCTCTTCTAGCCCAATGGCACATTTTTTTGGATTGGCTGTAAATCCAGCCTTCCAGATGGAATCCAACACAGCCTGAACTTTTGGTAAGTGTGAGTCCCAATCCTCACTATGAATGACCACGTCATTGAGGTATGCAGCAGCATAGGCTTGATGAGGCCGAAGGGTCTTATCTATGGTGCGTTGGAATGTGGCAGGAGCATTCTGTAACCCAAAAGGCATCCTCCGATATTGGAAAGATCCGTCTGGAGTTACAAATGCTGTTTTTCCCCTGGCCGACCCCGAGAGAGGAATTTACCAATAACCCTTGGTAAGGTCTAACGTGGTCATGTACCGGGCAGTGCCTAGGCGATCAATTAGTTCATCTATGCGGGGCATAGGATAGGTGTCAAACTTAGTGATTTTATTCAGGCGGCGAAAAATCATTACAAAACCGCCAACTTCCATCTGGTTTGGGCACTAAGACAATGGGACTGGACCAATCACTATTTGACTCTTCTATCACCCCCAACTCAAGAATTTTTTTAATTTCCTGGCGAATGGCCTCTCGCCGGGTTTCTGGAATTCTATAAGGCTTTAACTTGACCTTATCTCCTGGTGTGGTGATGATGTCATGTTTAACTCCAGAGACCCAACCTGGCAGGTCTGAAAACTTCTCCCTATTACGGAGCACAAATTCTTTAACCTCCTGTTTCTGAATTTTGGACAGAGTCTCTGCTATCCCAACTTCAGGGACAGCCAGGTTAACTGGAGCAGAAACTCGGGTAGTCTCAGCGACCAAGGACTCTCTATCCTTCCATGGTTTTAACAAGTTCACGTGATAGAGCTGCTCAGGTTTTCGTCTTCCCGGTTGGCTAATTTTATAATTCACCATCCCTATTTTCTCCAACACTTCATAGGGCCCCTGCCATTTGGATAGGAATTTACTTTCGACCGTGGGGACCAACACCAACACCCTATCACCAGGTGCAAAAGAACGGACCTGGGCCCCACGATTGTAAATCCTTTGTTGAGCCAACTGGGCTTGGGCTAAATGTGCCTTCACAATCGGCATCACTTGGGCAATTCTATCTTGCATTTGTGCCACATGCTCAATCACACTTCGATGAGGGGAACTCTCATTCTCCCATGTTTCCCTGGCAATGTCCAGTAGGCCCCGGGGTGCCTCCCATACAGCAACTCAAACGGAGAGAACCCTGTGGATGATTGGGGAACCTCTCTTATGGCAAACATCAGATAAGGGAGCAGATAATCCCAATTCTTTCCGTCTTTATCCACCACCTTCCTCAACATTTGTTTTAACGTTTTATTAAACCTCTCCACTAACCCATCTGTTTGAGGGTGATATACTGAGGTACGTAACTGGGTCACTTTCAGGAGTTTACAAAGTTCTCTTGTCACCCTAGACATAAACGGGGTGCCCTGGTCAGTTAGGATTTCCTTAGGCAGACCCACCCGAGTGACAACCTGAAATAACTCCTTGGCTATGGTTTTAGCAGAGGTATTTCGGAGAGGAATCGCTTCTGGGTAACGGGTGGCATAATCCATTATTACCAAGATGTGCTGGTGCCCTCTAGTGGACTTCAGTAAGGGCCCAACCAAATCCATGGCGATCCTCTCAAAAGGGACCTCGATAATGGGCAGGGGTACCAACGGACTGCGGAAATGGGGCATGGGTGCATTAATCTGACACACTGGACAGAAAGAGCAGTACAATTCCACTTCCTTAGTGATCCCAGGCCAATAAAACCTCTGGGTGATTCTCTCCCGGGTTTTTTCTGCTCCCAAATGTCCCCCAAGAATGTGCCCATGGGCCAGTTCCAAAACCATCTTGCGGTACGGTTTAGGCACTACCAGTTGCTCAACGGTGTCCTCTATCCTCTGTGACACTCTATATAAGAGGTCCCTTTCAATAATGAAGTAAGGGAGGGCAATCCTCTCGTCAGGGTTAACTAGCTCCCCATCTATCTTCACTACATTCTCCCGGGCTCTTAGCAATGTGGGGTCCCTCAATTGCTCAGTGATAAAATTTTCTCGGTGCACCTTAAGGTCATCCAACCCTAACGGCCGCTGTTCCTCTTCTGAGGTAGCAGGCTCCTCCCTAGGGACTGGTGTTTCCCCGGCTAAGACTGAGCACGGAAACTCAGGATAATCCTCACAGATGATTCTGGAGTAGATGGTTCAGGCTCAGAAGAACCACCTACTGGGGAATCTGGGCAATCCCAGAGTTCCCAGAACTTTGGGAAATCCCTTCCCACAATGGCGTCATGTGGCAGTTTGGGAACTAAACCCACTTGGTGACACAGGATACCGAGGGATGTTTCAAAAGTAACTGTAGTCACTGGATATTCTCGAGTGTCCCCGTGTACACAAACTACGCCATTTTCCTAGGATGTAAGTTTTTTTTCACCACTAGATCACTTCTCACTAAGGTGACCAGGCTACCTGAATCCAATAATACCACAACATCTTTACCATCTAAACACATTCTATATAAAGGTTTCTCATTCCCCTTTACTGCAGTGTATGTGGTTGCAAAAAAGGACTGTTGTCTCTCTGTCAGAAAGTCACAATGCATGGGTTAATCATCCGCTGGGCAAACCGCTGGGCAAACCACTGCTACATGTCCCTCTCCCCTGCAACGGTGACAAATCAACCTTCCGGTCCTCTCCTGTGGGATGGGTCTTCCAGGCCGCTCTCGCCAAACATTAGTAGTAGTCCTGCTAATACCTCTAGTTGCTCTTTGGATCCTCTCTCCACCCCCATCCCCTGACGCAGTCTTACTTATAGGTGGGGAGGGTCTGGTCTTGGGGTGAAAAGTCTGTGCATCTCTGGAAAAAGAGGTCAAATTCTCAGTTGTTATGTACCTTTCGACCAGGTCTACTAATTTGTCTGCGGTTTCCGGACCACCATGGCTCACCCATTTCTGCAGGGTGTTAGGAAGAGTCCTAAGAAATTTGTCCATGACTACTCGCTCCAAAATTTCTGGTCCAGACAGAATTTCTGGCTGCAGCCATTTCTTAGCCAAATGGATGAGGTCATACATCTGCGACCGGGGTGGTTTCTTCAGCTGATAACTCCAACTGTGGACCCGCTGAGCACGGACATCCAAGGTTACCCCAAAACATGCCAATATTTCCATTTTTAATCGATCATAGTTTTTTGCATCTGCAAGTTCCAAGTCAAAATATGCCTTTTGGGCTTCTCCAGCTAATAGGGGGGCCACTAGTCCAGCCCACTGTTCTTTAGGCCAACTCTCTTTCTCCGCTGTTCTTTCAAACGTGGTCAGAAACATCTCAGGGTCCTCATCTGTAGTCATCTTTGGCAATAAGTGGTTTACCTGAAAAGTCGGTATGTTACTGGCCTGACTCCCAGCCTCGGTCTGCTGTCTCTGAAGCTGTTTCACAATGGCCTCCATTTGCTGCTGTTGTCTCTGTTCCAAGCCTACAACGGCCTCTCGGTGAGCTGCCATGCTCTCTTGGTGAGCCTGTTGTTGAGCTGCAATGCTCTCTTGGTGAGCCTGTTGTTGAGCTGCAAAGCTCTGCTGAAAATCCGCATTTGCCTGCTGTTGAGCTGCATTTGCCTGCTGTTGGGCTGCATTCGATATAATCAGTTGTTTCAGTATCCCCTCCATTTTGGGTTTACTTTAACTGCCCGCGGCACTCCACCATATGTGAGGGATTAGCTCGGTAGCAGGTGTGGATAACCCCTTTTGGGGGGTTCGTCACACAGGGAGATAGCCGAGGAGTGATTGAAAACAACAGTTTATGGTTTATTCTTCCAATTTCGTCAAACAAGTGCATGCAGCAAAAACATCAAAAAATCAAAATAAAACACGAAATAAATCCTGGCCGCTGTGGGCGTCTACCTTCTCACACACCGGAACCTACCTAAGAAGTCTTCCCAACCTACTGTTGGGCAGACACTGCTGGTCCTACAGCAGACACTCAAATGTCCATTTGTGTTTTCTTTACACAGAAAAAAGTTCAACACCTCACCTTTAGGCTCCGTTCACATGTCAGCGTATGATCGCGGGCAGAACCGCCGCGGTTCCGCCCGCGATCCGGAGATTTATTGCAAATCGCGGGACGCCTAGCGTTGCCCGTTGATTTGCAATAGCCCCCCAAACGCCGAGCGATGTTGCCACGATTTACGCCTGCCGAATCGCGGCAACATCGCGCAAACAAAATCGCGGGACGCAATACGCTCCAAAGAAGCTCTTGTACTTTTTTGGAGCGTATTACATCCCGCGATTTTGTTTGCGTGATGTTGCCGCGATTCGGCTGGCGTAAATCGCGGCAACATCGCTTGGCGTTTGGGGGGCTATTGCAAATCAACGGGCAACGCTAGGCGTCCCGCGATTTGCAATAAATCTCCGGATCGCAGGCGGAACCGCGGCGGTTCTGCCCGCGATCATACGCTGACATGTGAACGGAGCCTAAGAAGTCTCTCATCTGACTGCTCTCCCCAGCTTACACAGCCTCAGGAGACAGCAATCAATAGACTCCCTTTGGACAAATTATAGAGGTCTTAATTGCCTCATTCTGAACAGCTGAAAGTTTTCTCAACTTCGGTACACCCTCCTGCCTACCTCTGCAGCCGACACCTGATAGTAATTGGTGAATTGTCTAAACCAAGCAGAAATATATCTCCCATCGGTGACAACACCCATAGATTTACCTGACTTCCTGTCACAATATATATATATATATATATATATATATATATATATATATATATATATGTATATATATATATATATATATTGTGTGTACTGGTGTATATATATATATATATATATATATATATATATATATACTGTATGTACGTGTGTGTATATATATATATATATATATATATATATATATATATATATATATATATATATATATATATGTGTGTGTGTGTATATATATATATATATACTGTATGTATATATGTATATATACTGTGCATGTATGTGTGTATAGATATGTTTTCATGTGTCAGAACATGTCATTACGAGTTCTTTTAAAGTTTAGTTTCACTTTTTAAACTTAGGGGCGGCTGTAATCTCACAATATCTGGTGAGATTACAGGCAGTCCACCCAGTTATACACAGATCTCGGCAGTTCTCAGAGAAAAAAATTCTCCTCTGATCACCCTGTGAGAAGTGAAGTTCTCCACCTTCTAAACTGGGTGCCAGAGGAGATATTTTTTCTCTGAGAACTGCCGAGAAGTGAACTGAGAGAAAACTTCTCAATTTACTAAATGTACACCTGTGTCCCTTATGCCTTTTTTCCTTATATATTTCCTTATCCATTTATGACATTTTTCTTTTTAAATATTTGTAATATATGGTAAAATAGGCACAAAACTTCAGTTAAAACATTTCTTATAATCAAAACAAAACTGGTATAGTTTCTCTTTTAGGTCCGGTTCACACTTATGCGATGCGGGAAGGCTGCGAATCCGCAGCCTGTTCCCGCATCGCACACGCACCCCCGGCAGTTCACACTGCCATATGCGATACACTGGGGGTGTCAATGTAATCTTAATGACACTCCCAGTTTGATCGCATATCGCAGTGCGATCTTGCAGTTCGCACAGGATCAGATCGCACAAGTGTGAACCGCTGTGCGATCCGATCCTGATGCGGCTGCCAAAAAGGGTCCTGTGCGAGTTTGCTGCGGGTGCGGTGCGAATTTAGCCATACAAAGTGTATGGCTAAACTCGCACCGCACAGCCGATCGCATGTAATGAAGGAGCAGTGCGCTCCGACATTACATGCGAACCCCGCACTCGCAGAAGTGTGAACCGGGGCTCAAAGGAGAAGATGTCATATAAGCTGTGTAGCTTTGGGGCTGGTGATGTGTCATTTTATTTTATTTTTTTTAAAGCATAGAATTATGTCTATAATGAAAATACCTAAATAGTTTTACTGATTTCTTCAAGTTGTTTAGAAGTAAGCATAGTGTCTTAAAACATCTGGCGTGACCTTTGGCACAAAACTCAGATGTTTGGCAGCTTTTAAACAGCACTGCTTTTTTTTGCACAGTCCTCAAGAGGATATCACATCTTCTATATACTTGCTGTTTTCATTTAACAGCTAACTTTCACTTACACAAATACTGTTTAGATGCTTCGGTATCAAAACACTGTCATTACAGACACTTTCAAACTTGGTGTTACAGACAACTGTTAAATTGAAAGCAAGATAGAATGCCAGAAGTTGTGAAATTAAAAGTGCAGGTATATCATTGTGATATTCTTTATGATAGATCACATACTACAAACCCGCTTATGCAGTAGAAATGATTTTCTGAGGCCTCAGAGGAAAGTGATCATTAGAATTTACATCAGTAACTTATGGCACTTTTCCACTGCATAGAACCGTACCGGCTCGGCACGCTTTTGTGCTTTTCCACTGCGGTACCGCATGGTATAGGGTCGGAACGGTTCGGTACGGTACGGTACGGTATAGGTTTGTTTTTCCACTGCATGGAACCGAACGGTACGGTACGGTACGGCTCTGAAAAAACAGTACCTACTCGATTGTGGTTCCAACAGGTACCAAACTGGTACCATATCCCCCAATCCTTTGCATGCAGTCACTACTAGCCACTGATTGGTCAGAGAATCACACCCACCCCGTTGTTATCCCACCCACTTAACTTTAGTACTACTTTAGTGGAAAAGCAAACCTATACCGTACCGTACCGAACCGTTCCGACACTATACCATGCGGTACCACAGTGGAAAAGCAAACCGGGCCAAGCAGGGCCGAGTAGAGCCGAGCCGGTACTAGCCGGTACTTGCAGTGGAAAAGTGCCAATAGACTCTGGTTTTCAAATGTAGGAGCTTTGGCTTAGTAATTTCAGGTTTTTATTTTTTTATTTTTTTGCAGTAAATGTTTAATTATGAATAGCTTCCCTTTTTTTTTTAACATATCTTTGTGGGGTTGTTTAAGCTTAAATAGGATGTAGTGGTTAGTCAAGGCTGCAGGTTTCGCTTTAGGGGTTTATTTAATTTCACCTCTTACTTTTTATTACTTTACATTACAGTCAGCATTCCAGATATATCAGACACCAAGCTTCAGGGGCAATAGGGTAAGGGAAATGGGACCTACAGACTGGAGTGGTGGCGCTAGTTAACCGCTTGCCGACCACCCACAGTATATTTACTGCGGCACTCACCCCCTCCGAGGCAAAGCGACGTAGTACTACATCGCTCGCCCAGGAGCATGCAGGGGGTGAGTGCGCGGCGCCGAAAGCCCGCTCCTGCCACCGCTTGTTCACGGGCATCCCCGCGTGAGTGACCGGTGGCTCCGATGTCCGCCACCCGCGATCTCCCGCTGGAGAGGGAGAAATGTAAACAAAGCCGCCTGTCATTCTCCCTGATGTAAGAACAGAGATTATACGACCCTGCTATGTAGGATCGCATATCTCTGTGGTTACATCACAAGCCACGCCCCTTTACAGTTAGACTCACGCCCCTAGGGACACACTTAACCCCTTGATCACTAATAAAGTGTCATTTTTACAGTAACAGTGCATATTTATAGCACTGATTACTGTAGTAATGTCACTGGTACCCCCGAAAGTGTCAAAACATGTTAGTCAGGGGTCCGATCTGTCCCGCAAAAAAAAATTGCAGATCGCCGCCATTACTAGTTAAAAAAAAAAACAATAAAAATGACATAAATCTTTCCCTTAGTTAGTAAACGCAATAACTTTTGCGCAAACCAATCAAAATACGCTTATTGTGATTTCTTTTTTACCAAAAATATGTAGCAGAAAACAAATTGGCCTAAAATGTTAAAACATTTTGATTTTTACATTTTTTTGGGGGGGATTTCATATAAAAATGTGAAAAATAGTGTTATTTTTTCAAAATTTACGCTCTTTTTTTGTTTATAGCGCAAAAAATAAAAATCACACAGTTGATCAAATACCACCAAAAGAAATCTCTGTTTGTGGGAAAAAAAAGGACGTCAATTTAATTTGGGTACAGTGTTGCATGACCGTGCAATTGTCCGTTAAATTCACGCAGTACCGAATCGCAAAATATGCCCTGGTCTTTGAGCAGGAAAATCCTCTTGGGCTTAAGTGGTTAAAATGACATCCATACTGCCACCGCAATTATTAATATCTAGCAATGAAAAACCTTTTGTGAGGGCAGCTTTCTAAGTTAGGAGCATGGTCAATGGAAATGGTAACTTATTATTATTATTATTATTATTATTATTAATTTTATTATTATTATTATTATTATTAATTTTATTATTGCAGTAAGCGCCGGTTCACATTACCGCGACGCTACTTGCAGGGGCGACCTCCGAGATCGCGGTGCGAGCAGCCCGCCGCGACCTCGGAGCGGCCGCCACGGACTTCATAACATTGAAGTCTATGGCGGTCGCCTCCTGGTCGCCCCAAAGAAGCTCCGGACCCTTTTTCTAGGTCGGAAGCGACTTGTGTCGCTCCTATTAGAACAGGTCGCCTCACAGGTCGCCCCAGTGTGAACCGGCACTAACAGAATAATTTAATGATGTTTATTACCTTGACACAATTAAGTTACTACAGCTTAGAATGTACACTGGAAGTGCCACCAGCACCTCTCTGCCTCTTTACTCTACCCAAAAAGGTTTAATGACAGCAAAGCTAATCTCTGTGTCCCTATAACTAAATGCTTTAAAGAATAAAGCAACATCCTGTGTCAAATGACTAATAGTGATCATTATTTCCAGGCCACAGCTTTAGAAATATGAAGCAGAGCAGCAGGATCATGTCATCTGATTTTCAAAGATATTATATATGTGAATAAAAAATGCATATGTCGAGGGAATCTACTGATCTGTTTTTCAGTGCCTTCACTTTAGCTTTATGGATAAGAGTGGCCTAAACTCTTTGTAATACCTTCGGGAAATGAATGTGTCCTTATTCAAGTGTAATATTTTTTGTGAAAGGATGAACATTTTATTGACACCAAAATACCCTGCCCCAATAAAAAACACACATAATTTAGTCATCAAAAATAATGGACCAGAATAAAAAATCTTGAGGGTAAAAACACAACATGAGGGTGATTTGCTGAAGGATAAACTATTAAAAATAACTGTCACAATCGAAACAACACAAAATTTGGTCACCAAAGTAATGGACCAGAATTATGAACATACAGTATGTTAAAAAAAAAAAAAAACTCTGAATAACATTAAATTTTTTTCCAAGCATATACTGTGTATTCACTTTGTCCTTTAACATTATCATTTATTCAATACATGTTTTTAAATAAGGCATGATTGGGAATGAGTATAATTGCTGTACTCTAAAATTCAGCTACAGAAGACAATACTGTGATCTAACCATTACTAATTACAGCATTAAAATGCGTTTCTTCAATGTGAAAAGAATAAGAAAAAAAAAGACATGCCCATTTGTCAAAGATGTTTCCGAAAGCAAAGTTAATTTAAACAAAGAATTTACAAGTACTCTATCAGTTCAAGTTGCTTTGAAAATCTGCCCATTTATCTTTTATGATGAGGTTTCCAATTGTAGTTTGTTCCATTTTTCAAATGGGAAAGAAGTTTCATTCTCCTTTACATATTAACAATGAAACATTTTGCAAGGCAAAAAATATGTGCTTAAAAGTAATTGTAATTTAATGTTTTACAAAAAAAAAAAAAAAAACATTAAGCAGGAAATATTCTGAAAAATGTAAGTTTTCTTACCTATCTGAGCTTCTTGAATTGTTAATTTATTTTCCAAAGGCTGGAGTAACTTCGGTGGTTTATCTGTTAGTGGAGCTGAAAAAAAAAGTATACATATTAAACATCTTTTTATTGACTTTTGATTTAGGTCTACACCCAAAATGCCTAAAATAGCACAAGAAAAGGTCATTAAATGGAATTTAAAAGCTAAGCTTTTTTTTTTTTTTCTAAAAGAGTGGAGCACAGTAATGGGTCATACACACTATACAATTGTCTTTAGATTTTTTCCTTTAGATTTACCAAAACCATATAATATGAGGTCAAATCTAAGCACTTTTAATTTGTATGCAATCAGGCAGGCCCTTGCACTACATAGTTGAAGGTAAATCTAAAGGAAATCTAACCACAAAAGTTGTATAGTGTGTATCCAGCTTAACACACTCTGTTAAGTTTGTTTGTGGTCTGCAACTCCACAGGGCTTTATTTGCCCTGGCGACCATTGCCACAGAGGCAGAAAGTGAGAAACCATGAATTTTAGAGTTGTCATTATGGCATCAGGGGAGGAGGAATCCTCAGTTTGGGGATACAGGTTCCAGTAAGGTTTATTCAAATATAATAGAAATAAATAAAACATTTTTATTGATTATAAAATCTCAGGTCTAGGTATGACTTTCCCATGTCTATTCAACATTAAAGCAATTGGTTATGGTAACTTTGCCTTATAGTTCAATTTAGCATAAAAAAGAGCATCCATAGTTTAATAATTGTATAGTTATCAATAACTGTGTATTATGGACATTACTTATTGGCCTTAGATCCTAATGCAAAAAACAAATCTGAATGGTGTGGAAAGTGTGGATCTGATTACTGCAGGTTCGAAGTTGTCAATTCCCAGCAATGAAGAAAAATGTTTGATGTTGCATTTACTGGAGAAATAACAATGCATTGTGTTTTGTGTATGTGTGTGTTTTTGTGTGTATGTGTGAGTGTGCGGTCAGCATTTTTTTTAAATACCTATTTACATTTGTTACACTTTTCCTGTACTTTTTCTCTTCAAACCCTCTTACATTCTTATTGTACTAATGAGAATGGTAGAATTCCATATATGCACTTAAAATATATTTATGCAGTCACGGAGCAATATGTATAATGGATAATAATATTATCTGTATGCTCATTAATATGCACACAGGAGAGAACATGATTTCAATAGAGAACATTGAAGTTAATCTTATTTTACAGTTCTATCAAATAATTATTGTGGACGTCTTTCCAGCTTCAGTATTAAATAGCAGATATCAGTGAACTCAAGGTATCAGTAAGCACAACATTTTTTTTTTACTGGCTCCTAACTAGCATGAGTGTACACTCATAGACCAAAACGATGTTTCATGGAAATTATTGGAGTAGACAGCAATCCTCTAAGATCTTCTGTATACCTAATAGTTAGTTAAGCCTAAAAAGACTCTTATACCCATTTGTTTCTGATTATTACTTTTATTTAGGGCAATGTAAATGCATACAAGCTAAATGGTAAAATTAGCATGATATTGACAACAGATTTGAGTAATGGAGCATCTTTCTCTTTTGATCTCTTCCTTTATATTTTATATATATATATATATATATATATATATATATATATATATATATATATAAAGGAAGAGGTCAAAAGAGATATATATATATATATATATATACAGATATATATGTATACAGTGCCTTGCAAAAGTACTTACCCCCCTTGGCATTGTTCGTGTTTTGTTGCCTCACAACCTGGAATTAACATGGATTGCTTGAGGATTTGCATCATTTAATTTACAGAACATGCCCACAACTTTGAAGACGTTTTTTTTTTATTTATTTATTTTTTATTGTGAAGCAAACAACAAATAGGACAAAATAGCAGAAAAAGTCAATGTGCATAACTATTCACCCCTCTAAAGTCAATACTTTGTAGAGCCACCTTTTGCGGCAATCACAGCTCCAAGTCACTTTGGATAAGTCCTCTATGAGCTTGCCACATCTTACCACTGGGATTTTTACCCATTCCTCCTTGCATAACTGCTCCGGCTCCTTCAAGTTGGATGGTTTGGGCTTGTGAACAGCAATCTTTAAGTCTGACCACAGATTTTCTATTGGATTGAGGTCTGGGTTTTGACTAGGCCATTCCAGCACATTTACATGTTTCCCCTTAAACCACTCAAGTGTTGCTTTAGCAGTGTGTTTGGGGTCATTGTCCTGCTGGAAGATTAATCTCCATCCTAGTCTCAAATCACGCACAGAGTGGTACAGGTTTTGCTCAAGAATATCCCTGTATTTAGCACCATCCATCTTCCCCTCAACTCTGACCAGTTTACCAGTCCCAGCTGCTTAAAAACATCCCCACAGCATGATGCTGCCACAACCATGTTTCACTTTGGGGGTGGTGTTCTTTGGATGATGTGATGTGTTGGGTTTGCGCCAGACATAGTGTTTTCTTTGATGGCCAAAAAGTTCAATTTTAGTCTCATCAGACCAGAGCACCTTCCTCCATACATTTTGGGAGTCTCCCACATGCCTTTTCGCAAACTCATAATGTGCCATTTTGTTTTTTGATGAAAGTAATAGCTTTCTTCTGGCCACTCTGCCATAAAGCCCAACTCTACGGAGCAAATGGCTTATTGTAGTTCTATGTACAGATACTCCAGTCTCTGCTGTGGAACTCTGCAGCTCCTCCAGGGTAACCTTAGGTCTCTGTGCTGCCTCTGTGATTAATGCTCTCCTTGCCCGATCCGTGAGTTTTGGTGGGCGGCCGTCTCTTGGTAGGTTTGCTGTTGTGCCATGTTCTGTCCATTTGGTTATGATAGATTTGATGGTGCTCCTGGGGATCATCAAAGATTTGGATATTTTTTTTATACCTAACCCTGACTTCTTATTTCTCAACAACATTGACCCTTACTTGTTTGGAGAGTTCCCTGGTCTTCATGGCAGTGTTTGGTTAGTGGTGCCTCCTGCTTAGGTGTTGCAGCCTCTGGGGCCTTTCAAAAAAAGATGTGTATATGTAATGACAGATCATGTGACACATTTAGATTGCACACAGGTGGACATCATTTCACTAATTATGTGACTTCTGAAGGTAATTGGTTGCACCAGAGCTTTTTATGGGCTTTGTAACAAAGGGGGTGAATACATACGCACATGTCACTTTTCTGTTTTCTATTTCTAAAAAATAGTTGTATGTATATATTTTTCTCATTTCACTTCACCAACTTAGACTATTGTGTTCTGATCCATCACATACAATTCAGATTAACAAAATGTTGAACTTAAGGCTGTAATTTAACAAAATAGATAAAAAGTCAAGGGGGTGAATACCTTTGCAAGGCACTGTATATATATATATATATATATATATATATATATATATATATATACTGTGGTATATAATCCAAAGGTGTTGCAAAATTAATTAATTAATGAATTACACTAGCAGCACTTAAAGTCTGTACATTTAAACAGATATCCAAATGTCAAATGAACAATTCACATAGAAGTCCACCACATGATCCGTATTATTCATGGATTGATGACACCACTAAGTTTTCTGGAGGCAATCAGGCTACTCCAAGCTTGTGACCCTTTCACCACTAGAACCTAGATCTTAATTGCTTATAAGTGATTTTTAAGTGAAATGAGGCACGGTCTGTAGTGTAGAGGTGATTAATGTATTAACTATGTGACTGGAATATCTTTAATTGTCTCTTCAGGTTTAGGATTGTTTGCTTCCATTGATCAATATGCACTAGACCTTTAGAGATTTAATATGGTATTTACATATATAATTGTATGATTAGTTGTATATACTAATGCAGTGGTCCTCAACTCCGGTCCTCGGGCCCACTAAAAGGCCAGGTTTGCAAGATAACTAAATTACATCACAGGTGATCTCATTTGCTGCTCAGTGATTGCAGTATTCTAGTCTGCATCTCCCCTAGGTAATACTTAAAATCTGACCTGTTAGTGGGCCCCGAGGACCAGGGTTGAGGACCACTGTACTAATGTATATTGTGAGTGAGAATTTTAATTTTTATACTAAAATTTGCGCACCTATGCGCTGCTTGGTATTTAGCATCAGTGTCGGGAGCTGTGTGGTCTGCCTGCTTGGTGCTTGTACCGAGCACCACCGATGACTCTTCCAGGTTGCGCATTGAAGCAATCATTAGCCTGAAGGGGTTAATGCTCCTGCCTGAGTGTGTATTAGTATGAGAGGCCGGATTACGTGGCCACGCCCGCTGAAGGAGACGTAATGACAAAACGCGTCCGGGGCGTGATTACGCGGCCTCTGTGAGTGGATGACAGCAACTTTGAAATCGTCCGGGAATCCATGAGCTCGAGTTTACTGGAGTCTGGTGAGAGAGACTGAACACGCTTAACATCCTTGATATCGTTTTATGATAATCGATGCTTTTTTTATTTTATGTGAGTTTACTTTAAAAGGGGATTTGGGGATTAAACATTTTAACACGATTACGCTATGTGCTCCCTTTTTTATTTAGGAGCATTCACTAACTGATAGAGGTGTGAGATATAGGGTCCTCATTCAAAGCTCTGTACAAGGCTTAATTTCTATTCCAATCTGGTGAGTTTGTTTTCTGAAGCTGAGAGGAACTCACGTAGTGTGGTGAAAGGGTCACAAGCTTGGAGTAGCCTGATTACCTCCAGACAACTTAGTGGTTTCACCAACCCATGAATAATACTGATCATGTGGTGAACTTTCATGTGAATTGTTCATTTGACATTCGGATATCTGTTTAAATGTACAAACTTTAAGCTCTGCTAGTGCTGGTGTAATTAATTAATTAATTTTGCAGCACCTTTGGATTGTTTTCATTTTTATATTGATAGTGGCAGCTGACATTTTATCACCTTCATATTTTTTTAAATTCAGATACTGTACTCAATTTTGTTGCGCTGGGTGTGGCTATATAGTT
The DNA here is from genome assembly GCF_965119305.1 of Pelophylax lessonae. Taxonomy (NCBI): domain Eukaryota; kingdom Metazoa; phylum Chordata; class Amphibia; order Anura; family Ranidae; genus Pelophylax; species Pelophylax lessonae. Next base: position 182,474,502 of record NC_138769.1, on the reverse strand, counting down.
TTGACTGTCTCGCCATTTATTTTTGATACTGTGGTATATATTTATGCATGTATATGTATGCATATATAATATTTTCACACTTTTATACCATCAGTAAAGGTTACAGCATAGAAAGCTCAGGTTTTTTCTGCACATTGCCATAGATTCATAGAAGGATATAGTTTAATGAGAGTTAAAGCGGAGTTCCGGGCACAAAAACGATTTTTTTTTTTGTGCCCCTCCGCTAGGTAGACCTGAAAAGAAATTGGATAGTTATTTTTATTTTTTTTGTTTACTCACCTTTTTATTGAAGATCGTAAATACTCACCTCTGACTGCTTCCTCCCTCGGAGCCGCGGCTCACCCCGTCACTTCCTGCGCTGCGATGATTCCTGGGAGCTAAACGTCATCGCTTCCAGGAATCAATGCGCCGCACCGGCCCCGCTCGTCACTTCCGGGCGACGCCACATTCCCCTGCTAAACAGCTTCTGGGCATGCCCAGAAGCTGTTTAGGAATGCGGCGCCACGCCGGAAGTGACGAGAGGGGCCGGTGCGGCGCATTCTGGGAGAAGAAGACGCGGAAGAAGACGCAGAAGAGGACCGCGCCGGCTTCAGCTGCCCACAAGAGAGATGGAAACGCTGTGGAAGAAATTTTCTAAGTATTTCATCTAAAAGGTAAGTGCGAACCGGGACAGATCAGAGGCTAGCCATTGTGGAATGTGCTAGCCCTGACTGTCCCGGGGGTATGTTCATCAAAAAATGACATCTGTGCCCGGAACTCAGCTTTAACTATTTTGTATTATTTTTTATAAGATTTTACTGCCTTTTTACAAAGACCAAAAACAAAACAGAATTCAGAGAAATAACACTATTATTTTCTAAATTATGAGTAAGGCCTCATGTATATGTCATTTTCAATATGTATTGTGCATGTGGTATGCTTCTATTACATTTGTTGCATCACTTTGAAACAGACATTGCTTTTATCTCTATTCTCCTTCATCTCCCCAGTTCACTTCTACATAGTGTGGTGGACATTATGTTTAAACACTAATTGGAATTTTTAGAAGCCTTCATTTAATTCAGTCTCTAACACTTGCATCACATTCCAATGCATTTTTTTTTCCCTTAGACCTATTGATAATTATTTGCAACATTTAATAAGCCTTTGTAAATGGACCCTGCAGAAGGGGTCAGCAGATAATATATAATAAACATCAACTAGCCTTGCATTAATATGTTACATCCTATGCCATGATGAGAACTTTTGATGATGGTGATAGCTGATACAATAAAACTGATTTTAAGCACATATTATGCCTGCCATAGACTTATCCACTCCTTCTCTGCAGGCCTTAACCCCTTCCTGCCTGTGCTATAACTAAATGACGGCATCAGTGGGGGCCTACTTTGCCAGGAGGGCGTCTATTGAAGACCTCGGTCTCGCAACACGCTCTGTGATTTGGGTAAAGGGCAGATCACAGCGGCCCTTTACCACATGATCAGTGTTCAATGACAGCTGATCACAGATGTAAACACAAGCCAATCATCAGCTTTTCTTTCCTCACTCTGACAGCATGAAGACAGAAGAAGAGAGACGATAACTGGCTTGTGTTAAAGGGACATCGGCACTGATAATCAGGGCACTCCCACAGTGCCGACCAGTGCTGCCAATCAATGTCCATCATTGCTGCCAATCAGTGTTCTTCAATGCTGCCAATCAGTGCTGCCAACCAGTGCCCATCAGTGCCTCCTCATCAGTGTCACCTATCAGCGCTGTCTATCAGTGCCCATCAGTGCCACCTACCAGTGCCTATCATTGCCCATCAGTGCCACCCATCAGCACCGCTTATCAGTGCCCATCAGTGTCGCCTATAAGTACTGCCTATCAGTGCCACCTACCAGTACCACCAATCAGAGCCCATTAGTGCCACCTATCAGTGCCAATCAGTGGTTTTGTCACCTGACGTCTTCTCGGGGCGGTCTCACCAGTAGGGTGTGGCGATAGGACGATGATACAGCACAGCTGAGATCTCACACACACACACTGCTACTTTGTATCCCTGCTTGTGAGTCATTGTAATAGGATCCGAGCAGTGGGTGGATCTTATATGTGCAGATTCCTAGAGTCTGGCAGACATCATCAAATGTGAGTGGTTTATTGTTATTTTTTTTTAATAAAGAAGTATTATACAGTACCACGCTATGTGTGGCATCCCTTTCTATATTCCCTTATGTGGCTCATCATGAACTGATATCCATTGAGCAGTATACAAGGAGAGAGGATTCCAGGCTGAAATTGATTGTGGCTCATGCATGTTTGCTGGTTCATAATCTGACCAGCAGAATCTCTGGTGAGTTTTACCTTGGCAAGATCATTGAGCACTGTGGTGGAAGGATCCTCACCTATGAACACTGAGAACTCCTTGTGATTTGATGACTAGCACTGTTTGCACTTTGTCACTAGAGGATTGTAATATGGACTCTATCCAATGAACTTTATTTCACTCATATATTTATTGTATATTTTGTTATTTATTGCAGATAGCTTCTGATATTGTTTATTGCATTACATGAGCACGTTTTTTTCCAATATTTATTGCACTTGTACTTTGATGTTTGAGGATTTTTGTTTTTTTTTGGTTATAATTTTGTTGCACAATGTTGATTGGTTATCTGTAGATTAGCACAAGCATATATTTTTATATACGTAGTAGTATTAATTTAAAATTAATTGTTGCTTGATATATTTACATATTTATTGCACTGTAATCTAGCACATTTTGCACCAGCACTTTTTTGATCAGTTTACACATGAGATTTAATTCAATCACTGCATAAGACAAGTCCAGCACTTCAATATTTATTATTTAATAATCATGACCACCAAAATTTTTTAAATTTAATTTTGAACCAGAATTTATAGTTTAATAGGAGTATATTCTATGGATATTGCGCTTATTTCAGTCTTTACTCATCACTTACATAACATTGCTGTGGTTTATTTGCTGCATCTCTGATAGTATACCCATAAAGGTCTATAATACATCTGTCCCAAAAAAACTCCTGCGCGCTAGTTCCCTTATTAATTAAAAAAAAAAAAAACTGTGGTGATTAAATACCATCAAAAGAAAGCATTATTTGTGTGAAAACAAAAAATATTAAAATTAAATGTGGGTACAGTGTAGCATGACCGCACAATTGTCATTCAAAGTGTGACAGCGCTGAAGGCTGAAAATTGGCCTGGGCAGGAAGGGGGTGAAAGTGCCTTGTAGGCAAGTGATTAACATGACTGCCACCACATAAAAAAAATAATAAATAAAGTTAACCATTAGTTCTAACTTCCCCACTAACCATGTCTTGGGTATTTGCCGTGCTGAAAAGTTATGGTGACTTCAGCAACAAACACACCTCTAGGTGTGTCAGATGCCTGGTCTCCCTTCTGCATGCTGTGGTTTCACCTGTTTAGAGCCATGTTACTGCTTTGCCCTGCAGTGTCCTGAGGCTATCTTCCTGTCAGAAGATTCTTTGCCTGGCAAAGCTCTTAAAGAAAGCAAAGACCTAGGCACAGATGATGGGATGGATAAGCATTAGTCATCATCGTTTATATGGAAACCCTTTTCGATATTTTTATGCAGACATCAGAGTTATTTAAGGAAGTCAGTATTTTTGGGTCCACCATATATAAGTAATTTGCAAATTTTTATTAAAGTTTTTGGATAAATGGAAGTGAGTTGAATTACTTCACTTTACTCTATCCTTACTCAATCCAAAACTGTAAAAAAGTATCTGACTCCCGATACACTGTCAATAGAATATGCATTTATTCTTATCTCATACACACACGCACACACACAAGCAAGAGCAATGTTCATACAACTTTAATTTTTCTTACTAGCCTAACATTTATAAAATAAACTAACCCAATCAACTTATTACTAACACTTTAGGTTTCACGTTGTCTATAAAAACTCTTGGTAGTAGGTTGGTAATTTTTGCAAGCTTATATGAAGTGTTGGAAATTGCCCGAATATTGCTGTGTGTATACAGCCCATATTTTCTAATTATGTAGAAGCATGCCCTTTAAAATATATTATTGATAGAGGTGTTTGGATAGCATCAAAGATGACCATGTAAGAAAAGGGAACCAATCTACTGCAGCCTCAAAAATCAATCACAAAGCAACAGCAGGATATAAGGTATACCCTACATTGCCTGAACAGCTATCATGTCCAAGATTAGACAAGCAAAGTTCTACCTGCAAAACCCACAGACTTTTTTATCCCAAAAAACTAAAAAATCCAGTATCCCAATGCCTGTGGCTTGCCAGCCCCATAAACTCAGCCTGTAGCCTGGAAACAGACTCCATGCACACACCAACCCACACTGAGCTCCTTCTAAGTCTTCCATCCTATACACCCACACTCACAGCCCTGCTAGGACTTAACAAAAGAAAACAGTGCAACAGTAATATGCCCCAGTGGCCTGAACACAAATTGAGGACACAGCTGCAAATTTAGTATACAGCGTTATAAAAAAAAGTTGATGATTTTCAAGTTCACATGATCAGAATGCCTGTCTTCACCTCCTGGCATTTAGATCATCTTTAAGGGCTAGGAGGCAGTGGTAGGAAAGTGTTAAAGACCATATTAGGTCTGATTGTTGATGCTAGTAAAATGTATTTTTTGACTGTCCAAAGGGGATTGGATGAACAACCAGGAAGAGGGACAAAAATAAATATACTTGTCCTACCTCCGATTGTGGGGGTGGGTGAGGAGGTGGTTGTGTGGGGTGTCAATGACAAGTTACTAAGCCATTGTAAATATTTCCTTGCAAAGTGCTACTTCACGTGAACAAAAATGAACAGCCTATTTGACTTTAGCAAATCATCTCCACTATCTAAAAAATTCTGAAGCTTCAATAGATCTTATAAAGCCATCTGGAGGAAAGCCCTTACTCAGCAAGAAACTATGTCTATATATCCCAACCATAGCACTACCTGCTTGGAGTTTGCATGTTCTCCCTGTGCCTGCGTAGGTCATCTCCGGGTACTCCGGTTTCATCCCACACTCTAAAGGCATGCTGGTAGGTTAATTGGTTACTGTCTAAATTGGCCCTAGTATGTGTATGTATAAATGGGAATTAGGGACCTTAGATTGTAAGCTACTTGAGGGCATGGACCGATGTGAATGCACATTATATATATAAAGCGCTACGTAAATTACTGAAATAAATGAATAAATCAATAAAATTAATATAAGATGCTAATTTCATTGATAAAATCTCTCACAGTAACTTTCACCATAATTTCTCGGCTAAAAAATAAATAAAGAGTAGTAGCAATAAAAAAAGGGGTTGATTTACTAAAGTCAGATAAGCTGTTCACTTTGCAAGTTATTTTTTCTTTAGTTCAGTAATTGTGGTTAACATTTACTTTGCAAAACATACCTAATCACATGCAAAAAAAAAAAAAAGTATTTTTGTCTGTACATAATTGGATGATGGAATTCCGCAGGGCTTCACCTGGTTTACTATGCAAAATTCTCTTGCAAAATGAGCTGCCTATTTGCCTTAAGTAAATTATTTCCAATGTGAAAAACAAGGTGAACTACAAATTAGAATGATAAATCTTTCGAAACACCCGCAATTAGTGTTGGGTTTAAACCTTACAATGTTCACATAGCACAGGTAAGCATTGGTCATCATCATACAACATCCCACCACAACATGTCTGTTATTCTTGATTACATGTTATATTCATATCTGTATATAGTACTACATTACCAGGACAAGGACTTATCCACTTACTTCCAGTATGTTTCAATTTTACGGTACTATTTACTATTTTATGTCTTACCACACTTTTTGTACTACTTTGTCTTCGATATTCAATAAATATGTATTTAAAGTTAAAACAGTGTTCTTTGCTGATCATTCCCAGTATTACCCATTAATACCTACATGGATTGGACTCTGTTGCAAGTAGCCATATTTGTTGTCTCTTATTTATGTATACCATTTAGGTATGGATTCTTCCACTAATTGTTTAGTGTCCTGGAATGTCCGGGGCTTGAGTAATTCTGTTAAACGACAGGCCATATTTACCACACATGTCTCTGTCTGTGCTCTGCCTGCAGGAGACGCATCTCCACAATGATGCTTTGAACTACTTGAAGCATGCACATTATAGCCTATAATTCCCCTCTACTTATTCCTCATACTCCAGAGGGGTGTCACTTTTTATAGCTAATAGAATGGACTTCGCCTGCAGACAGGTTCAGACTGACCCAGCAGGGAGATACATTTTCCTGTATTGTACCTTTTACAGGATGCCATGAATAATGGCTAATCTATATATCCTCCCTCCATATTATCCAATATCCCATATGGTCTTATCTAGAATCAATTTATAATTGCACTTCCCTTCCATGTTACTCCTGGTACTTGGCCTCTCTTATGCTGTTAGAGGATTATCAGATCACTCCCCACTTGTACTCATCTTATCCCTTCAGACCCCAAGCTGCCATACATTGTGGAAGGTCATCCCATAATGGTTGACACTCTTTCCTTCTATGGAGGAGGTTGCTCATGATTTACAAGAATATCTTACATTTAACAAACCAGACGCTATGTTATCTGTGTTATAAGATTCACTCAATGCCTTTTTTTGGGAAGTTCTTGAATCACAAATAGCCAAACTTAAAGGAGAAGTACAGCCAAAGCTCATTTGGCTGTACTTCTCCGGTGGACAACAGGAGTACAGTCCTTTCTGCACTTTTGTGACCTGTTTTCAGCAGACAGAAGGCTAAAGCCCACTATTGGCTGACATCAAAGAGCTGGTCCAGGCTGGTGAAAGATCATGACCATATAGTCAGGATTCACCCACATGCTGGGACCGGCACCCAGCTCAGCCTCTCAGCAATCTGCTGACAGTTTGAGCCAGCCTCTCCTGCCCCCTCAACAGCCCAGCTCTCCAGTGAGAATATGGGGAGAAGAGGAGAGAGCCAGTGACTGACAGTCAATGTCTCTCTGTTCACAGAGCACTGAGAACTGAGCAATCAGAGGTGTTTGAGCCCGTGAGGGACACATACAGCATCCACTTAGGTAGGTATGATTCCATGATTTTTTCTCAGAAAATAGGTGCAGGAATTCAGCCACAGCCCCCTGCTCCAATACACATACAACCTCCAAACTGCATCAAATAGTGTGTGGTCACATTGTACTAACAGCAAGAGTGTCATACAGGGGCATTAAATACTAGAAGTGCATAATGTGCAGAGTTTGTGGGGGTTGGTGTGTGTTACACACAGAGAGCAGAGTTTAGGAATGTGCTGCATACAGAGTACAGAGTTTAAGGTGCTTTTCCACAGCTGCCTACTTCTGCATCCCCCATTCACATCTCACACTCACCCCTCTTCAGCTTGGACCTTTGAATGCAACCCCCCCTCTACTGCCCTGATCCCCCCCCTCCTTAAAAGCTCCACCATTTTCCACATGTCTTACTTTTGTGCAAGAATAAGCTTCCAGGTGGCTACAGTAGTACCTCCCCTTACAGTTTAGGTGGTTCCGCCTGTTTCACTTGCAGGGAGATCATCCAATGGGGGTGTCGGCATCCACACTCCACCCTGGGCACCTGTATCTCCCTTGTCCCCATCCTGAACTCAGTGGGAAACACTGAGGAGATCAGATCTGTGGGAGCTGTTGGGAGACAAGCTGTCACTTGTAAACACAGAAGCTGTACCTCTGTCTTTACAAGTCATTTTGGAGAGAAGGGACCTGAACCAAAGGTAGTGTAACTGAGTTCCACCAAGTTCCAGCTGGAAAAAAGCCCTGCCTATTAGCAACGACAGTTAAGGCTCAGAAACCAATGACCCATGTGGCAGAATTGAGAGCTAATGTTTTAATAAATACAACCCCGACCTCTGTTTGCTTCCACGTTTACCAAAACATATGCAGTCACAGGATTTCTTATCAGAAGGAGTCCTTAAAAGATTTTCTCAATTCCATCCCTTCCTGATACTTACAGAACTAGAGCATACGCCAATGCATTTTCTTTACACTCCCAAAAGGTTGTTTGATATAGTGAATATATACATCACTGTGTCCCTGTGAACTATTTCTACATTTCCTGTGAGGGAAGAACTACACCACAGGTGGGGATTCATCCACTATACACATGACCTTCTCTGGAACACAAGTGTTCCAACCACCATCCACAAGTCCTTCATTCAATTTTTCTTTTGTGTTATCTTGGAATTGATCAATCAACCTGACTGGACTATATACATCTGTTTACCAGAATGACCAATCCTCCCCTATAGTTCATTGCAGCGGCTAGGGGATAAGGCATGCATACCAATGTCGCAATAAATGTTTGTTTCTTTACAACTTGTTTCTTTAAGGAAGGACTGTATTTTTCAGATACCTAATACAATTTGTTCTACTCAAGCCCCTCCTGATCCAAAATTAGCTATACTGGGTATTATCCCATAAGACATTCTTCCAGATGATTTTAGTCTGTTATGTGCTAGGGCTTTGTATCTAGCTCACAAATTAATATTGCAATGGTGGCTTTCATTCTCCCCTCCCAAGTTGAAACAATGGAGAGACGTTGTTAACCTTCTCCTAAAAAGTAAGGAATTGACAGGTAAGCATAGAGGTTGTCCTAGAAAATATCAGAAAACAAGGGATCCATGGCTGCCTTCTTCAGAATACATATATGATTCACCAATAGGATCTCAGTCTGATGGGGGGTAAAGTACTGGATTTGAGCCTGGGAACCTGGAGTTTTCACTAGAGAAGTTTAGTTAAGTTCTACCTGCTTTGTAGTAGTGAGGTTGTACTGATATCTATATTAGCGTAATACCTGGAGTATGATGTGACATAATTTACAGTGATACTTAGGCCCCGTTCACATAGGGGCGATCCGACTTCGGGTGGCGACCTCCGAGGTCGCGGTGCGAGCAGCGCGCTGCGACCTTGGAGCGGCCGCCACGGACTTCATAACATTGAAGTCTATGGCGCGTCGCCTCCAGGTCGCCCCAAAGAAGCTCCGGACCCTTTTTCTAAGTCGGAGCGACTTGTTTTTTGGTTGAAAATGTAATCTTTATTTGCATAAAAGATATACAAAAAACAATACTTTTGTCGGGGTACATTCTCCCCTGTACTGCGACGCAGCGCATAAATACACTACATTACAATACATTTCCGGTCATACTAATAAATACATTCAATCACATACATTCATTCTGCGGTATGATGCCTGATGTGTTGTGCGGAGTAAGGATACCCCGTGCCATCACATCATGCATGACGCCGCAATACCCCTAAAGCATGAAACTAAAAAACATTGTCTATACGTGCATTACTCAAACTGTATCAATATAATATAGCATTTCAAAAAAGCAACAGGTGTGATGGGGGGTGGGAGAGTGGGGTAGGGGGAGGGGAATGAAATCACAGGCCCGAAGCTTTATTGAATGGACAAAGACACATAAGGGAGAGTGGGGGAAGGGGAAATCTTCAGACCTCCTCTTCCTCCATGAGATCCATCAGGTTATAGTCTCTGAGCAGACTGTGAACCAGTCTGCGACAGTCCTCAATGGACATCCTCTCCCGCTGGTGGATAAGGCGCTTTCTGGCGCACCACTTGTGTCGCTCCTATTAGAACGGGTCCGCAGCTTCCCTATGGAAGGCGACCTACGGCGACCTGTGAGGCGACCAGGTCGCCTCACAGGTCGCCTTAGTGTGAATGGGGGCTTAAAGGAACACGATTATATTTGTTATCTTTGTTTTATTTTCCTTTTAGTATTCGAACAGCAATCTTCTGTTTTGGACTAATGTTTTGTCTTGTTTCTCTGTTCTATAATTGAAAAATAATTTTCAATAAAAATTACTTGATGCAAAAACAAAATGGTGTTCTTCAAACATTTAAAAAATGACAAATGATTACATTTTTCATAGCTATATTTATAATAATTTAGTATAAATAAAAAACAATTTATTAAACAAATAATGCAATTGTGACAGCAATAACTGAAAATGTTTAGCCAATCATTGAAAATCGTAGATCGTTATCAAGCACTGCGATGGAGCACAGATAATCTGGCAGTGATTTGCTATGGGTACATCACTTGATATTCAGTTGACAGTGGGTAAGAGCTATCCTACGTGACCAGTCAGAAGCATATGTGTATGATGCTTTTAGCAAGGTCAAAATGATGCCACACCAAAATGCTTTATATTTGTAACTACTGTAAGCTTTCAGTAATTTTATAGATACAATTAACATACATTTGAGAGGAAAAATAAACTGCCTTGGAGATACTTTTAGGAATGTTACTTCAGTGAATTTGACTTACTTTAGAAAAGTTTATTTTCTAATCTAATGGCTCAAAATAAATGCTTTTTGAGCTGTTTCCATAGAGATAGTTGACCTGTTTCTGGCATGAGTCTATGCTATATTTCTCATTTCATACACTTTATCTAGATCTACATAAATCTCTCTTGTGCCTCACTTTTGCATTCCCCCATAAAATTCCATCATTTTCCTAAAACAATAAGCTTCCCTTTCATCAGACTAAAAAGGGAGTATTTTAACATAAGATGCACATTGTAAGCCAGTCAAATTGTAGGTTCTCTGGAAAGCATTGAATATGGCCAATCTGGGCAAATAAAGTATGCTTGCCTGCATGATGACTAAAGTTGGGTATATACTGTAAGTTATTCTTTTTTTCATCAACCAGCTGAATTAACAAAAAAAAAAAACCCACAAAAAAATCACACAAGCAATGTGGATACAGGGATCTCTCCAGCTACACTATTGAATTCTGACAGTGGCAACTCCCCTATCAGAATTCACTGATCAATGCAGGAGCCATTGGTTAAATGCTGGTTTTCTAGCAGGACCGTTCAACAGAAGCCGGTCTAACAACTGGCTTTTGTTGAACAGTCAGGGCTACACACAGATCAAAACTGGGCCCATTCCTGCTAAACAAATCCATTTTAAGATTACATTTTTGTTAACACAAACCCATAGGGGGTGGAGCCTGCATGTCGGACGTCACATCCCTTCCTAACCACAAAGGAATTGTGTTCTATACATGCACTGTTGAGTGCCATCTCTTGTAAGTGTATCTCTGTAAATACATTTCTTATATACAATCAAGCGGAAAGCATTAGATCTGTTCTATTTACTTCATATGTGCCCTTGACTGAATGGGATTGGAGACGGAAATTTACTGCACTTCTTTTGGGGACCATCATCCTTTTACCCCAGTGTGGGGACAGCTGTATGAGACTCTGGATGACTCTTGGGTCAAAGAGTGAGGTGAGAGGCCACCTTAGCTGGTGGTGGGTGTGTCCACACGTTCACAGAGGTGCAAATCACAAGTTTTTCCCATGGGAGTTCTATGATGGATTTTTCGGTCACATTCTGTTTGCACATTTTATTTTTCACTTTACAAGGACTGTCTTTATGGTGATATCAGTATTGCTATTGGAGGATTCCTTACACGGTGATATGTTATTATTATTATTATTATACAGGATTTATATAGCGCCAACAGTTTGTGCAACGCTTTACAATGTGAGGGAAGACAATACAGTTACAATACAATTCAAAACAGGAGTAACTAGAGGGCCCTGCTCGTTAGAGCTTATATGCACTGTCAATTATAGTATTCGGGTTATATATACACTTTTTTTCTGGCGCAGTACTGTTTTATTATATTAAGTTTTGTATTGTAATGAGTGAACACATTTGGTGTGTGCAGCCGGATTTTAAATATTATTTATCAATTATTAATTTCACCATTAATTTATATAGATTGAGTTACACACTATATATCATTTTTGCGCTGGTAGTTTTTTCACTATTTTTAAATAAAGTATGGTTGCCTGCATGGTGACTAAAGCTGGGTATACACTGTAAGTTATTATTTTTTCCATCAACCAACTGAATGAACAAAAAAAAAACTCACAAATAAAATCACACAGGCAATGTGGATACAGGGATCTCTCCAGCTACACTATTGAATTCTAACAGTGGCAACTCCCCTATCAGAATACACTGATTAATGCAGCAGCCATTGGTTGAATACTGGTTTTCTAGCAGAACCGTTCAACAGAAGCCAGTCTAACAACTGGCTTTTGTTGAACAGACAGGGCTACACATAGATCAAAACTGGGCCCATTCCTGCTAAACAAATCCATTTTAAGATGACATTTTTAATAAAACAAACCCACCGGCAAATGTACATGCCACTCATTAAAGAGATCGTATCACTAGACCAGTGATGGCGAACCTTTGCACTCCAGATGTTTTGGAACTACATTTCCCATGATGCTCATGCACTCTGCAGTGTAGGAGAGCATCATGGGAAATGTCATCATTTCAGCAAAATCTTCCCATTAGTTTAACCACTTAAGCCAAAGAAGGTTTACTGGCCAGGCCATTTTTTGCGATACAGCACTGCATAATTAACTGACAATTGCGTGGACGTGCAATGCTGTACCTAAATGAAATGTGTGTCCTTTTTTCTCACAAACAAAGCTTTCTTTTGGTGGTATTTGATCACCTCTGAGGTTTTTGTTTTTTGTGCTATAAACAAAAAAAGGCAGACAAAAAAAATCTATATATTTTACTTTCTGCTATAATACATGTCCAATAAAAAAATGTAAAATAACAAATGTATTCATCAATTTAGGCCACAATGTATTCTGCTACATATTTTTAGTAAAAAAATTCCCAATAAACGTATATTGATTGGTTTGTGCAAAAGTTATATCATCTACAAACTATGGGATATTTTTATGGAATGTTTATTTATTTTTACAAGTAATGGCGGCAATGAGTGATTTTTAGGGGGACTGCGACATCGCAGTGGACAAACCTAACCCTAATTGACTCTTTTTGGAACCAGTGACACTAATACAGTGATCAGTGCTAAAAAATGCACTGTCACTCTACTCATGACACTGGCATGGAAGGGGTTAACATCAGGGGCAATCAAAGGGTTAAGTGTGCTCCTAGGGAATGCTTTCTACCTGTGTGGGGGGGGGGTTTAACTGGAGAAAGACAGAGATCCATGTTTCTGCTTAGCAGAAATACAAGATCACCATCTTTCTCTCTGACCGAACTATGTACTGTAAACAAGGCAGACCGTCGTTCTGTGAATGATCGGCGGGTTGGGCGACCTGCTGATTGGCTCCTGCTATGTCCAATCACAGCGGGAGTGGGTCGCCGGTAGGGCGGGAGCACGCCCTAGACTCTCCTTGAACCCCTATACCTTATCTTTTTATATCTTTTTTTTTTTTTTTCCCAAAAATTTTTTTTATTGAAAAAAAAACAATCATAGAAATGTAAGGAATACATACAGTCTCTCAAGAAACAACGTATAAACAGTACGTTCAATTTACAGCAACATAGCGTATTTTAGAAACATTACAGAAAAGAACTATGCATAAACAAATGTGTATGCGAAACACGCAGCGAAAAGTTCGACCTTTTTAACAGACGAGAGACTCAACAGGAGTGGTCTTCAAAACTGAGTCAATAATGAGATTCAAAACAAATGACAACTTGAGGCATCTTTGTAACAAAGTTAGAAGTATTATTCAAATCATATTACGATACAATATGGAATTGTAGTAGCCTCTCGGCGTATGAGACTTTAAAGTAAGGCACAGGGAGTATGTTGCATGTTAACAACTATAGTGTTATAGAAAGGTTGATATGAAAATAAGTAAGGGACAGTGCGAATATGTAAGACTATATGTATGAGTGAGACGGTCTGGTAAGAGGTGTCCAATGTGGGGAAGAGAGGTCACCTACTTAACAAATTCGTGAGAAAAAAAAAGAAAAAAGGGAAAAGAAAAAGGAAAGATCAGGGGGTGAGGGGTATGAAGGGGGGAAGGAGGAAGGGAAGGGAAGAGGGTAGAGAAGGGTGAGGGGTCATCGGCCTCCGCCTCGCAAGTCTGGGGGGTTAGGAACGCTGTGGAGACCGGTAATAAATGATGGTAATATGAGGGATTAGCGTTTTAGGCTTATCGCATTGTGTTCTGTAAACCCCTCTCACTCACAGCCCTTGTTTAGGGGTGAGAGGAGCTCGCCGATATGCTAACAATCTTGGTATGTGCGCGAGAAGCCAAAGATTCACATGATGTGTGGGGCAAAGTATTTGAGAGAGAGACAATTATGGGGTAGAGACTTAGGGTTCTCGAAATAATTTCCAAGGGGCCCAGGTGTGAGCATAGGAGATAGTCCTATCTCGAGCGATCGCCACTAGTTCTTCTAATCTCGAAATTTTGTCCATTTTGTTAAGCCATTCCCGTTTATGTGGAATTACGTCCGATTTCCAATGGATTGGTATGCATGCTTTGGCTGCATTGAGTAGGTGTGGGGTGAGAGATTTGCAGTACCGGTGTGGTGGGATACAAGTGTAGTTTAGTAGATATTGGGCAGGAGAAAAAGGGATGTCAATATTTAGGTCCTTCGTGATAATGTCATGAATAGATAACCAGAACGGTTGTATTTTTGGGCAGGACCAATAGACATGGATGAGAGTTCCTATATCAGATTGACATCTCCAGCAAATATCAGTGATGTCTGAATTATATTTGTGTAGGAGAGCAGGGGTTCTGTACCATCTAGTCAGCAGCTTGTAGCAATTTTCTTGTGTGGATACATTGAGGGAACTCTTATGGGCAATATGGCAAAGATTTTGCCATTCTTTTTCAGAAAAGGAGAGGTCGAGATCTGATTCCCATCTGGGCTTAGCTTTGTTGGTGTGTTCTCGGGTCTCAGAAGCTAGGAGATTGTATGTTACCGAAATAAGGTGGCGTTGTGATGTATCGCATAAACAAAGTTTCTCGAATGGGGTAAGGTCTCTTGATAGGGCGCCGTTAGGATTTAGAGATTTAAGAAAGTGTCTAATTTGGAAGTAAGTCCAATTGGGTATTAGGGAGGACGTGGTTGGTGATTTAATCTGGGGACGTTCTAAGAGGGAACCTTTGTCAAAGAAGCGGAAAGCTCCGATGGAGTCATCGTTCCAGAATTCTCGTAGGAAGGAAGGGGACATGCCCGGAGGAAAATCTGGGTTGTATTTAATTGGGGTCAGGGGGCATGGGTTTGAAGAGATAGATGTTTGTTTGCAGGCATCCCTAAAGGAGGCTAGGGTGGTATTCAAGAGGGGATGATTCTTTACGGATAGAGGTGTATACTCAGTATTAAGCCATAGTAAGGTCTTGAGGGGAATATTGCAGAAGGCTTTTTCAAGTGACACCCAATCCTTATTAGGTTCGTGGAGGAACCAATCTAAAGTTCTAGTTAGGTGGCAAGCCCAGTAATATTTTTGTAAATCTGGTAGACCAATACCTCCATCTAATTTGGGTTTGGAAAGTAATGCAAAAGAAAGCCTGGGTTTCTTTTGACACCAAAGAAATTTGGAACACAGAGATTTAAACGAGTTAAAGAAGGATTTTGGGATTTTAATGGGGATAGCTTGCAGGAGGAATAACAAACGTGGTAAGACATTCATTTTAAGGATGGCAGCTCGCCCAAACCAAGAAAAATGTGGTCTGGACCATTTCTTGATGTCATCTTTGATTGTTTGTAGCACTGGAAGAAAGTTGGTGGAGAACAGTTCGTTTAGATTGTTCGTGAGGTGAATGCCTAGGTACTTGATGGAGGATTGGGCCCATTGGAATGGAAAGTTAGACTTACACTGGTCTACTATTCTTTTGGGTAAGGTAATGTTGAGGGCGTTTGACTTTGAGAAATTTATTTTAAAATTAGACAATTTCTGGAAAAGTTTGAATTCCTGCAAAAGTGACGGGATGGAGAGGAGAGGGTCACTGAGAAACAGTAATATGTCGTCGGCAAATGCCGCTATCTTATAAGTACGATGGGAGATGGTTATCCCAGAAATGTTTGGGTTTAGGTCAAGTGTACGCAAAAAAGGTTCTAAGGTAAGAACAAAAAGAATTGGGGATAGGGGGCATCCCTGCCTGGTCCCGTTTCCTATGGTGAAGGCGTCTGATAGGCTCCCATTGACTCTGACACATGCCGTAGGCGTGGAATATAGAGACAAAATTAGAGTGAGTAGTCGATCCGGTATACCAATATGTTGCAGGACCCTTCTCATGTAATTCCAGTCGAGCCTATCAAACGCCTTTTCGGCGTCGAGGGAAAGCATAAAGCCCTTCATTTTGTGAGAGGTCATCCAGTGATGGATATTGATAGCTTTTACCGTGTTGTCACGAGCTTCGCGGCCGGGGACGAATCCCACCTGGTCTTTGTTTATTAATATCGGGACTAGGGGCAGTAATCTATTTGCAATGATTTTGGCAAAAAGTTTGATGTCTACATTGAGTAGAGAGATGGGTCTATAATTAATTACTGAGGTTGAATCTTTATTCTCCTTCGGTATTACTGATATATGGGCGTCGAGCAGTCTGTGATGTGGATAAGGAGGAGAGGCCAGCGAGTTAAAGGCTTCTAGTAACGGAGAGGCTAGAAGGTCTGAGAAGGTTTTGTAATATGGGGCTGTGAGACCATCTGGGCCTGGGCTTTTGCCCGCTTTTAGTTGAGAAATGGCTAATTTGAGCTCTTCTCCCGACAGGGGCTGTTCCAAGTTCTGGGATTGGGAGTTATTAAGGGTTTTGGTACAGGATTTCTGTAGGAAGTCTTGAATGAGAGAGTTCTGGGTTTGAATCGGGAGTGAGTGATCTAGATTGTAGAGTTGGGAGTAGTACTTCTCAAATTGGGTTGCGATGTCTGGGGTTTTGACAAAGATGTTTCCTAGGGTATCTTTGATCGAATGTATGGAGGACTTCGCTCTTTTTTCTTGGAGGGCTTTAGCAAGAAATTTACTAGATTTGTTACCGAACTCATAGAACAATTTTTGTTGGAGTATAAATTTACGTTTAATCTTGATGTGAAGCTCGTCTAGCAAGAGTTGTCTGTTATGTGTAAGTTCAAGGTAAGTGAGATGTGCTCTGGTGCTTTTGTGAGTTTTTTCTAGATTTTGGATTTTGTTAATTATTGCTTGAGTACGTGCTTGGTGTTCTTTCTTCTTTGAGGATTTGAGGGAAATAAGGACTCCTCTCAGTGCGCATTTATGTGCTTCCCATATCGTGATGGGAGAGACATCACTAGTGGTATTTTCAGAAAAATATTCCGTAA
Source organism: Pelophylax lessonae (assembly GCF_965119305.1). Taxonomy (NCBI): domain Eukaryota; kingdom Metazoa; phylum Chordata; class Amphibia; order Anura; family Ranidae; genus Pelophylax; species Pelophylax lessonae. The sequence continues at coordinate 182,457,339 of NC_138769.1, read as the reverse complement.
TCTTTTTCCGTAAATATTGGATGTCGGGTTCGTGGGTGAGAAGGGATGAGTCTAGTCTCCAGAACTTATTATACGAGAATTCTCCGGGGATTGAAATTGTCAGGGAGACTGGGTGGTGATCGGAGAGTAGCATTGATTCAATTGTGGCCTTCTTGATCAGGGGTAAGTCTTTTTGTGATAGGAAGATGTAGTCTAGCCTGGAATATCTTTGGTGGGGAGGGGAGAAAAATGTGAAGTCTTTTGTGGAGGGGTTTAACGTACGCCATGTGTCGTGTAGGAGTAGGTCTTGGAGGGATTGACGAATTTGTTTCAGGGCTCTGTACGGGAGGGATGAAGTGCCTGAGGAGGAGTCTAGGATAGGATATAGAGCTACATTGAAGTCACCTCCCAGGATTGTAATGCCCTGTTGGTGTTCAGCGAGTATGGAAGAAATTTTTCTAAAAAACGGTACCTGTGCAGTGTTCGGGGAATATATGTTAGCTAGAGTGACGGGTCTCTGAGCTAAGAATCCTTTCAGAATAACGTATCGTCCGTCAGGGTCAATAAGGGAGTCAGTGCATTTCCAATCAAGGTTTTGAGATATGAGGATTGCTACTCCCTTTGTTTTCCCTAAAGGATTGGTGGCTAAGTAACCTGTTGGGTATCGGAAATTGCTAAGTTTCGGGGTGTTTTGTGAATGAAAGTGAGTCTCTTGAAGGTATATAATATCCGCCTTAGCTTTGTGCATAATTTCGAGAACTTGGCTGCGTTTTTCGGGAATATTTAAACCTTTTACATTTAGTGATACAACCTTAACTTGGAGGGAGCTGGGGGGAGTTTGGGGATAAGTCATCATGAAGTTGGATTAGGTAGCTACTACTTAGGAGATTTGTGGGAGAGGTCTATTATAGAAGGCTTAGTGTGACTAGGCGGCAGAGACCGATGGGGGCAGGGGGCTAGGGGAGAGAGATGAGGGCGGGAAGGGAGGTCAGAGGGGAAGGGGGAGAGGGGAGGAGTAGTTAGGTGGAGGGGGAAAACCGAGATATAGAGTGTGAAGAACAGTCACACCTATCCGTATATACAGATATCGGAAGTGGTGACAGGTGAGACGATCGGGTCGACTCTGTCTGTCTTTTGGGGTAGGTGGTTGGCAAATGGTCGAGGTAAACTAAAAACGAAGGAGTCATGAGCCGGCCGGCCCGAGAGAAAAGGGAGAAGGAGAAATTAAAGATCTTTTGTGATATCAGGAGTAGAGGGGTTGGAAAAGAGAATGGGGTTAGCCATGGGGCCATCCCTGTTTAAACAATCCCATAGGGTGAGGGTAAGGAAAGGTGTAGGAGTCATATGGGTAGGAGGTAACATTGTACGTTTAAAATGGGACTTGAGAGTGAGGTATCGATAAGAGGTAGAGGTAGGGTGGCAACAACCTTTTAATATTAAAAAATTGACTACACAGTGATGCCCTGAAATATATATTTATCTTCCCTTTTTCTTTTTCTTGTCCCATTGAAATATAATGAGATAATCTGTATCGAGAGTACTAAGAGGAGGCATTGTGGGAATATCCCCAAATTCGTGGGTTGGGCGAGTGAGAGAGAGAGAGAGGGGAATGGTGTGGCCCGGTCCTTGCTGCTTAGGAGAAAATATAGATGGGCTTTTGGGATTAAAACCATGAGTGTTACGTGTAAGGGGCATAATAACCCAAGAGAATTTGTATAAGGACACCAATCTAACATAGGTCGGGGCAATTTGAAAGGTGTATGTGTAGTTTGTTCATGATGTCCGTTCCCTCATCATTTTGAGGGTCTCCTCTTTTGTTTTTTGGGGTTTTTTTTTTTTTTTTTTTTTTAACCTTCCCCTCTCTCTCCCACGGAACACACTCTGAAAATAGGATCTAATAGCAGGGTATACATCTACCAGGGTATAGTACGAGTGTATCGAGTAAGAAAATAAATTGATCCTCCAAGACTTAATACATAGATCCCTAACACTATAGGAAAAAAAAAAGAAAAGGGGACTAGAAAATTATTCTAAAATAGGGTGGATGGAGGCGTGGCAGTCTCTGTTGTGTGGATTACAGAGTAGGATGATGGATAAGTCCATTTGCTGAGTTTGATCGTGTGGTGCAAAGTACATTACCCATCCTTGGTTACGGTCATGAGATGTAAGCGTCTGGAAGTTGTAGGTCCAGGTGGTTCCACTGGTGTAGATCTAGACCTCCGTTCCTGTGTTAAGCAAAATCTGTTGGGAAGAGCAAACGGGGGGGGTATAGGGAAAGTGCACATGGATAGTTGGAGAAAGCGGAAAAGTAAGAGAAAAGTTAAGGTGGGGCGAGGAAAGGTACTGGAGGGCCCATCAAATCAGGTAGCGGTGCTTTACTCTTGTCTTGGTCGACGATGCACTGGGGAAGCCATGGGGCTCAGGAAAACTTGGCTCCTTTGGCGGTTGGAAGATTCGCTGCCCGGTGATGAAGCTCTGGTACGTCTAATGAGGAAGTCATCCCTCTCAGGAACTGCATCCATTGAGGTCGCTCTTCGTAGCCTTTGAGTGCTGAGAGGTCTGTACCAATCGGGCAGATCAATGAACGGTATGTTCAGCGTACTACAAAAATTTGCAAGTTCCTCCGGAACCCTGAGGTTGGCTGTACGTCCGTTTGCCGAAGCGGACAGGCAGAACGGGAATTTCCAACGGTACTGGATATTTCTAGATCTGAGAGAGTCCAGTAAAGGCCGTAGGTCTCTTCTGCGTTGCAGGGTTATCGGAGAAAGATCCTGGAAAATCTTTATTTCTGTGCCGTGGTACAGGAGAGAGCGTCTATCTCTTGTCCTCCTAAGGACGTCTTCCTTTAGTTTGAAATTGATCACGCAGCAGATGATGTCTCTTGGGGGGTCAGCGTCCCTTGGTTTGGGTCTTAGGGCTCTGTGAAGACGCTCAAATTCAATAGGGGTTTCAGGAGGTCTTCCCAGGACATCATTAAAGATGGCGGCGGTGGCTCTCGTGATTTGGGTTTGATCTACCGACTCGGGAAGGCCTCTTACCCTTAAGTTATGGCGCCGCCCTCTGTTGTCGAGGTCCTCCAGTTGTCTCTGCATGTCTCTGAATTGTGCATCATGGGAATGCATCGTGTCGGTCAGGGTTTGAATGGATCCTTCTTGCACTGAGACTTTTTCTTCAACCTCTGTCACTCTTAGATTGATAGAGGATATTTCACCTTTTAATTCAATCACTGCCATGGCTAGGGAGGCCTTCAGCTCGTCTGCGATGGCGCGGAGATCCGGGAGGGTGACATAAGGTGGCGGAGGAGGAGGGGTATTAGTCGGTGCCTGGGTGTCCATGGCTGAGGGTGCAGGTGATGCTTGCTCTCTTGTATTGGGGGGAGAGGGGGTTCCTCGGGTCACATCCGCGTAGGCCCGATCTGGAGCCGGGGCCTCGCGTAGTGTCTGCGGCTGGCGGAACAGGTCCGGTATGCTGCGGGTGCGTCCGGGCGTCAAATCTCTCGGCGAGCGGGATCGGGAGGGGGAGGAATGGGTGCTGGATCTACTCATCCTTCCAGGGTGTGTGACAGGGGAAAGATCGCTCTTCTTGAGGCTAATTTCTCTCGAGCCGGCCGGGAGCTAGGAGATTAGGCGGCCATCCACGATCAGCGCCAAGCCACGCCCCCCTTTTTATATCAATATAGTTTAAGTCTAGGGTCCACTTGGAGCAGTTGGCCTCTTTCTCCCTCTCTTTCTATTTTTCTCCTTTACTTCTTTTCTACTTTTCTTTTCTATTTCATATCCTCAATCACTGATATATGATTTTTTTTTTCATGAATATCTTATGTCCTTAACTGTTAGACTGCTTGTAGCCGTTCTACTACTGGTTCTACTGAAGTCTATTCTGTTAGATTTTGGAGGCTTTGTGCCTTTACACCATCTTATATGTTGTTTATTTACTATGATTTTGTAGTGACACCTTCTAGACAACCTAATCTTTATGTATGATTTGTGTTACTGTATTTGTGCATACTCTGTGATGCAATCAACAATAATAAAAATTGATTGAAAAGAAAATAGTATATGCTTATCATATATTAGTTTTTAATATGGGAAGCTTTAAGAAGCCAACCTCTACAAGGTATAAGTAACTGTGTTATTAGTAGATTAAGTTTTACTTAACGTGTGCTGGTTCTTTAATATCAGAATATTATGGATAAATGATGGTTTAGACTATTTTAAAACTAAAACACTATAGAAACATAATGCCCATCCCTGGAGAATGACCAAAAACTGGAATAGTAAATATTTGCCATTTAATGCTTATGTATGCTTTTTTTCATCATAACTGATACATTATTAATATGAGGTGGCACACAATACAACAGTAAATATAACCTTCAAGACACTATTTTACATAATAGCTAATATGTGGTAAACAATACAACAATAAATATAACCTCTAAGACAGCATTTACATAATGTCAATCAGGTGCCTAGTTTTTATAGATAGCTGTGCTTGCGTGGATCAAAAATGGTATTTAAACTACATTCAAATTGATAGGAGGCTTCTCATATACTGTACACATGAGGGTTGAATTACTAAAGCCAAATATGCTGTATACTTTGCAATGGATTTTTCCCTTATGTTAGTGAATTAGTAGAAGCTTTAATGACTTCCATCAACAAATCATATACAAGCAAAAATACAATTTTTGTTTCCTTGCACGTGATTGGGTATTATTTCTGACATGGAGTTTTACCTCATTCCGTAAGCTAAGTAAAATTCCCTTGCAAAGTGTACAGCCTACTTGCCTTTAGCAAACTAACCCCATAGTGAGGGATCCCAGGGTATAAGGCTATGTACCCAAAGTGCAGGAATGGTGGTAACCTCTTAACGCTCATATGATAGGTTCAACTGAACCAACAGTGATGTTATTATACCAGAGTGGAATTATGATAAATAGAGAAAGTATATAAACTAAAATTCATAAAAATTCATAAAATTCCAATTGGCAAAAGTTCATCAAAATTCCATAAAACTTGAAATAAATGGAGTAAAATATTTCAAGTTTCATGGACTTTTGATGAACTTTTGCCGATTGTAATTTTATGAATTTTTATGAATTTTAGTTCATATACTTTCTCTGTTTATCATAATTCTACTCTGGTATAATAACATCACTATTGGTTCAGTTGAACCTATTGTATGAGCGGTAAGAGGTTACCACTATTCCTGCGCTACTGAAATTTACATCATAAGACTGTGTGCTTTGGATGAATTTCATTTTCCATATTACTATTATTTATTAAGTAGCAGCAATTGAAGTATTTATTTTGACCTTTAAGCGCAGAGGATCACTCAACTGTCTATACCAAATAGACTATTTATAATAGTGTTATCTTTTCATTATGTACCAAAAACACCCACCCCCCCATGTTGAGGGTATGTGGCCTGGTATGGCTGATGAACGGGGGAGGTGCTCGCTCGTCCCTCCTCTTCACTGACCTTCCAGGCTGCATTTGGGGGGGGGGGCCCTATGCTGTTTTTCTTTTACATTTTGGTGTGGGGTTTCCCTCCAAATCAGGTCTGGTATGGACTGGGGTGGGGGGGGGGGCCACGCCATTTTTTTTCTTTATTTTGTTTACCAGCACTTTTTTTTTCATTCAGCTGTCAGTGGGGAAACCCATTGACAGCTGATCACTCATTGGTTGTTAAGGACGCTGTGGCCGGCTTCGCAGCCCTACTCCTTAACAACCAGCTTACACTGCGCCCTGATTGGGCAATGCTTTGCCCAATCAGGGCACAGAATGTGACCTATGTCAGTGCTCCAGCTCCTAAAATATTTGTGACTATTGTCTCTCTCAAATAATGCATTCCCTCTGAAATAAATCACAAGATAAAACATGACTCACAAATTCCTTTTTTCCTGAATCCAGCTGCTGATGTCTACTTCTGCAACTTCTAAATTTTGGCCTAATAAAACTATGTAAGCACTGTGCATTGGCACTACAAAATTTCTTTCTATTTTCTATAAAATATAGCACTTTATTTTTGTTCAAACCTTGTCTCGCCTCTCCCCTCTAAATAAGGATCACTAGATATGACCTTAAAAAAGCTGCAAGGTATGATCCTGACAAAAGCTGCATATTATAAAATATTAATAACTTTTGAAATTAAACATGTATTTAAAATGATTTTAACTTTTAGTGTACTTGAGCTGACTGGTCTCCTTATAAGTTGTGTGCTTTCTATTGCATGATCGCATTCAGCGATGATTCACTGTGGCTGATTTACTAAAAGAAAATAGACTGCTCACTATACAATGGAATTTACCCTTAGTACTTAGAACTTTGTAAAAGGATTGACTTGCAAACCGAATAAAAAAAGTGACCCAGAAGTTATGGCTATGGCTTTATCTGTTTACAATCCATTAGTTGTTTTAGCACAAATTAAATTAAATTAAAGCTATCTGTCTGCCATGAACAGCAATATCTCTTTTTTCACTGGAATAACACAAAGACATGCAGTTCTGTATTTGTTAATACTCATGTAATGTATTTTTAAAGCAATCAGTGTAAGTATCTGAATGTTCACACTGAAAATGTATTTCAATGCTTGTTATCATTGTCTTTTGATAGGTATGCAGCTTCATTCATATATTCTTGGAGTGCACAGTTGAGATTGTTTGTGAATGCATGGTTCAAAACTCTTTGAATTGCATACTCATGATGATTATGTGACATATCTTTTCAATAGCTGAACTGGTATAGTTTGGACAATTACACTAATGACATCTGGTGGCCTCAAGCAATTACAAGAAATGCTTGTTTAGCAAAAGGTCACAATCTGATGCCTGAAGATTTTTTTTTTTTTTTTTTTTTTTTATTCAAGATGGTTCTAGCTATAATATAGCTGCTTGTCTTTGCTATTTTAGTACTGATATTTTACCATGTTAAATATTTTTTTAATACATTTTAACTGTAAACACATTTATTGTTTAAACCCTCTTGTAAACTGTATTTTATCCACATTCTTCAAGAAATACATTTCTGTACATTGCATTTTTAAAATATTTATTACAGGACTTTAAAATGCACATTAAGGCTCTTGGCCTAAGAAGTAAATTTCCTTTTTTCTACACTTTATTTTCTATTGTCTTGGCTACTGAACGAGTTACAAGCCTAACAAGAGTTCAAACTAATTCTTATTAAACATGGCTAGATATACTGTTTATTCTACTATAAGCGTAAAGTTTCTCGCTACTTTAGCGCCTACTTGTAAAAATGTTTCTCTCTACTCTGTAAGTGAAGCACTAAGTACAAAAAAAGTAGTAATATGAAAAACAAGAGACAATAGATGGAAAAAAAAGGAGCATAAGGCTCTGTTCACATCTGATTGTACTGGAATTGTGGGTGGAATTACGCAATTCTGCCCGTGATTCCAGATTTGCAGCAAGACACGGGATGCGTTTGTGACTCCATTATGTCTTAATGGCACCCCAAACATGGTGCAATTTTGCCACAATTGTCAAGCGACAAAATGTGCTAAAATCTCTGAAAATAGTGCACCGCCAAGCGCTCCTGTCTTTGTGCCAAAATTTGATATGTGAGCTTCCTTGGAGCATTTTTAGAGTGGAGGGAGGCCCATTCAAATGAAAAAAATGAACACAAAAAGCTAAAAAAATACTGCAGTGCACTGCACTTAGAATGCTCAATTTTTGTAGTAAAAACAGATAAAAACATTCTCCCCTGGTTATATATAGAATGGGGGACATGAATAATATTTTGTTTATGTCATTTTATTTATTTATTTATTTTGATTTGTCTGCTCCTAGCTCTCAGACCCAACTGTCAAACTGACAAGCAGAGTTAGGCTCGGTTTACACTGGGACGACCTGTCAGGCGACTTAGTCCCTGACAAGTCACGTCCCATTCAGTGCAATGGAACTGTTGGAATCAGAGCAACTCAAGTCCCTCCGACTTAGAAAAAGGTTCCAGCACTACTTAGGGGGGACTTCAGAACCTACTATTCTACGCTACTGCAGTGTCAGCCAGCCCTACTTTCTTTGCCTGTCCAGCCCACACAGCTTGATGTGCTGTATATGTAAGTGTTACTATTTTATTTGAAATAAATGTATATACGGAGAGTACTAGTCTTTGTCCTCTATCTTCCCCATACTTCACCGGGAGTGATGTGGAGCGCACAGATGTGGTGCAAGGATCGTGGACATCACAACTTGTATTCATCTGTCGCCATCTGGATTGTTTATATCCCTGCAAGGGAATGGCCAGTTCTGACCTACTGGTAAAACAGGGGTCAGAATTTGAGGTGAGTTGCCATCCATTCATTGGTAACGGAGAGCAAAACACTGGAATATTTACAAGAGCACTTGGTACTTTTCAATTAATTTTTTTTGATGTTGAACATGCTATTTTGCACAAATTTGGGACATTTGCAATACTTAATGATTATCACTCATTATGTTTAATCTACCATTTTTTTTTGCACTATTTATATGCACAATTGTACATTATTGTGAATTTTATTTATATTGTTTCTTCTTTTTAAGTGGCGCAGCACTATATTGTTTGTTGTATGATTTGTATGTAGTGAAAGCATATTTGGTAACAGCAGCCGCTTACACAGTTTTAGTTTGTTCATTTTTACACTTTTTTCAGATTCTGACTTAAGCATTTTGGATTGTGGTTGAGCCTATTAACTTCCATTTTAGATTTGATGACTTCAGAGCGACTTTCATTGACTTATGTTATAGAATTAATTTGCAAGCTACGATGACGTCGCAATGTGCGGTGCGGATTTAAAGTTGGGCAACTTTGAGAGCTAGCTAGTGTGAATCGAGACTTATTGTCAAGTTAACTGACACATAGCTTTACTTAATCAGCCCGCTGACTCTTAATCTTGCTCTGTGCAGCTAAGATTTAGTGATCTAGACCATTGCATTCATTAACAAAACTTTACTTTGGCCTCCCCTACTATTCTTAACTACTTTACCACCGGAGGATTTTGCTGTCTTACGTCCAGGCCACTTTTTGCGATTCGGCACTGTGCAATTTTAACTGACAATTGCGAGGTCGTGCGATGCCGTACCCAAACAAAATTTACGTCCTTTTTTTCCCACAAACATAGCTTTCTTTTGATGGTATTTGATCACCTGTGTGATTTTTACTTTTTGCGCTATAAACAAAAAAAGAGCATAAATTTTGAAAAAATAACAATATTTTTCACATATTTTTATATGAAATTCCCCCCGAAAAAAAAGTAAAAATCGAATTTTTTTTATATTTTTGGCCAATTTGTTTTCTGCTACCTATGTTTGGTAAAAAAAATCACAATAAGCGTATTTTGATTGGTTTGCGCATAAAGTTATTGCGTTTACTAACTAAGGGAAAGATTATGCTATAAATATGCACTGTTACTGTAAAAATTACACTGGTAGGGAAGAGGTTAATTTTATTGGAGAGGGAGGGGTTAATGTATTCCTGGTGCTTACTAACGTGTGTGGGGGGAGGTGACTGAGTGACACAGGGACAGATCGCATGTTCAGCTATGCTGAACCCTGCAATCTGTCACTGTTTGTCACTTAGGAGATCTGCCCGCTTTGTTTACACAAGCGTGCGGCTCTCAAGACTCGATTCCCCGATGATTAGGGAAGAGCGGCGGTGATCACCGCCGCTCCTCCCCTGGCCCAACTCCCGCTGTGACTGAAAACAGTGGGAGCGAGCCTCCGGCTGCGCGCGAGCGCCGCCCACAAGGCGAGGAGTCCAGCGATGTAGGTCTACGTCGCTGGACGGAATCGAGCCACTTTGCCGCAGTACAGTCCCAGTGACTGGTCGGCAAGTGGTTAATTAAATTTGTCAAAATAGTGACATCTCCTGAAATCCTCTCAACTGTTGCCTAAAGTTTGGGGAAATTAAAACTTAAACTTTTGCTTATGCAAATAAATCACTGCAGACTGATTTCTTTCACTGACTTCTATTTGTTTCTTACCATAATGTAATGGCCGCACCGCAACCATAATGTAATGCACCCGATTTTGCACTCTCCAGCTTTAGTAAGTCAACCAAATGGTCTTTAGAGGGACATTTTGTACAAGTAAGCAGTAAATTACTGGTTTACAATGTAATTGAACAAGAGAAGAGGATGTAATCTAGAGTTGTATCTTAAGGTTCATAGCATCTTCATAGAATGTATTCTAATAAATGTTTTCTTCTTACAAAACCCTTTGAATCTAAAGCCTCTAAATATCAGCATTGGGACTGGTCAGAAAAGATTAATTATTGTATACATCTTAATTAAAGATGTTTAATAACTGATAATACAATGCAAAGACACATTTTGTATTTTTCCATTCTGTTATTCTGTTAGTGTGATAGCAAATTTCTGGATGTTTTTAATGTAATGCCAATAAAACTATTTCAGTAATACCAGTTAAACATGTTTGTAATTTAAGAGTAACTATGTAAGAAGGAATTTAAGTCACATTTAGGACTTGTGTCACTAGGTGTTCTTCTGTGTGCAGAAAGTCAGCAGAATGTCATTCTCTTTAATTCAGCAGTGCACATAATAATTGCACTGCACTTCTTGTTGAGGTGTGCAGCATGTCCTATTAAGGGGCATTTGAACTGTAGGTGAAGCAGGTCAAACACAGCTTTTTCATGTCAAATGCTGCACTTGCTATCTCAAAAGCAGGATATTACTATGCAATTTACCTACAGTAAAAAGTAAAAAAAAAATAAGATTTTTATTTTTAAGTCTTGACCATATTAAATAAAAAATATGTACAAAACCACTATACATTCCTTTAGAACTTTTTGCAGTGTAAAAGATAACAGCAGGAATATTACCAGCAAAACCATATCAAAGTATTTAATTAAAGATACCTTTTTTTTTTGTTAGGTCTTAAATTTCTTCATTTTCCTTCAAAAATAAAATAAAAAATAAAAGCACTTTTGTTTTGGAATCCAATTATCCAGTATAAAAAAGGCAAAAGCTATTTCTATGAACAAATGACCCAGTCCTTAGCTCATTAAACTGTCAAAGGTTTTCTGTTGCCAATGATGGGAAATGATCAATGTTAGCAGAAGGTACATTCCCTTCCATTGATCCCACCAGCAATTTCTTGATAGTGACAGACATGGTTTTAAGCTCATTATTTTAACGCACCTTAACATCTGTTGGTTTTCAGTCATGAAATGTCCTGTCCGCTAGCACATGTAAACTAGGGTGTCTTTTGCCCAATGAATTATTTATATTATCTACACACAGATAGATCAGGTGTGCAACAGTGAATGAAAAGCAGGATGAGGCAATTATGTACAAGTGTAATAACGCTGCTTAGACATTTAGATTATATGTACAATGATTACTCAGTTCTATACATTAAGCTTTACTGCTGGATAATCTGTCAAGGTTCATAGTTTATGCACATGAGGGTCTACATTAATGAAAGTGAGATATGTTCCTCCATTATTAGATTTGCTGTTATGTTAACAGCTATTGCTCAGAAAAAAATGACATTTTATACATAGTCCAGAAGAGACTGAAACTACAATAAGAAATGATTGTTCCATTTTTATGTAAAAATACAATACATTATAACATATAAGGAATGTGATTTAAAAATAAAATAGCATTACCTAGAGTTTCAGTAAGAGAGATCAGCTTATTGTGTATATATATATATATATATATATATATATATATGAATTTTTTACTCTAAATAAATATACAAGGTGCGGTAGATTGGATCTATTTTGTTTATATATATATATATATATATATATATATACAGTATGCACAACTCACCAATGATTCAATGGTGGTGTGAGTGAATCAACCTGTAGTGAATCTTTGGTGAATGTAAGGTTCATTGCTTAGTAAATGTGCCTTTAGCTATTCGCTATTTTTTCATCCAAATAACTATTATTTTTTATCATTATTTAGTTCTGCTATTTTATCTGTATTTAGTTATTTGCTATCTGTTGGGACAAAACCATCTATATAGTTTAATGGACTGAGCATAAAGCTAATTTTTTTGGTCTGGCAATCCACCAAAAAATAAAACAATGCACTTCCGCTGAACAGCTGACATGGGGCTCTAGCCCTCCTCTACTCTTTAATAAAATGTATTTACGTCCTTGTTAACAATGGAGACTTACCCTCACTTCCTCACCTAAAGGGTCAGGTGGGGGAAAACAATGGTTATCACTTGAACAAATGTGTGATATATTCCCACATAGCTAATATGAACAAAGTAAACTAAATATTATAACAAGCTAGCACTCATATGTATTCACATAAAGCCAAAAAACAATAGCAATACAAATGTGCAGATTGTGAAAAACCATCTATCTGTGAAAACCGTCTAAGACAATTCAATATTCTGTATATATATATATATATATATATATATATATATTTGTTTAGTGCACAAATGCACAAAATATAGAATACATATTCTTCAACAGATGTGCTAATAACCCTCAGGGTCTTTCAAAACGCATGCATAGTGTTATAGTAAAAAAACATAACATCACTAAAGTTCCAGCAAACAGCAATACATGCAGGGCTTTTTTTCAGCAGGAACGCGGGAGAACGCAGTTCCGGCACCTCCAGAACTGAATGTATGTAATGGCAAGGGGTGCTGGGGTGTGCTGGAGGGTCTATTGATGCTGGCTAATAGGGAATCTATTGCTGCTATTTTTGCAGAGGATGGGGGTCTATTGTTGCTGGGGAGGTCTTCTGTTGCTCATGGGGATTTATTGTTGCTGGGGTGGGTTTTTTGTTTGATGGTGAGTCAGTTGTTGCTGGGAGGGATTTATTGTTGAGGGAGGGATCTTTGTTGCTGGCTGCTGGAGGGCCTATTGATGCTGGCTACTAGGGAATCTAGAGTTGCTGGAGGGGATCTGTTTGTTGCTGGAAGGAATCTATTTGCTGCTGGAGGGGATCTATTTGCTGCTGGAGGGGATCTATTTGCACAGATGGTCTATTGTTGCTGGGGAAGTCTGTTGTTGCTGGTGGGGTATCATGTTGCAGGGAATCAACCATTGCTGGGAGGGATCTACTGTTGAGGGAGGGGTCTACTGCTGCTGGCTGCTGGAGAGTCTATTGATGCTTGATGTTGGAAGTCCATTGTTGCAGGGGTGGATCTATTGTCGCTTGGGTGTCCATTGTTTCTAGATCTATTATATTGCCTTTCTTATTATCGTTAATTCTCTAAAAGGGGTGTTACTGGGAGGTGGGTAGGAGGTGAAACCAAGGAACGGTGCTCGGGGGTGGGTAGGGGACGGAGTCAAGGGGTGACTCAGAAGGGAGGAGTTCCTGCACCTATTCTCTGAGAAAAAAAGCCCTGAATACATGTATCCTCACATCATAAAACAACTCTTGCTAAAAATTTGCCTCCGCATCTTGCGGGGATCACCGCCACTCATGCATAAACTAATAAATGTGTGCTTACTTTCAATTGTTGACCTCTAACTTACAGAAGGTAAAAAAACCCTTTATTCCATTCCTATTCAACAAGCATCCATACATCTCCAACTTAGACCACAGGGGCCATCTAGTGCTCTCCAAATAGTAAGATTTATATAAAACTAACTCACATATAATAATGAAATACAGCACTTTTTTTATAGTCACATCCAGGATCAGTCCTATGCAGTGCTCCCACTGTGACACTCTAAGCCTACCATCCTCCAGAAGGAATACGCGACACTCTGCCCACTAGCGTGCTGCTGATGTCACAGACCAACCCTGCTTAATATGTTGCGTCCTTAGAACACCTCCTCAGAAACTAGAGGTCAATCAGTGTCAAGCAATGATTAACAAAAGACCAGTTGTTATGACAGTCAGTCTATGTGTACACGAGTCACTGACAGTGTTTCCTTCTTCTATTATCACAGGAACCACTTTTGGAAATTGGTGCTGTGCTGCAAAGTCGGCGCCGCACCGATTGGGACGTTGCCGTTGCAGGCAATAGGCTGCGATTTGGCATGCGATTTGACAACGGGGGCTCACACTTAGAAGTTGATTGGTTACTAGACACAGCTGTACCAGATTCACTGTGCTTCAATTTTAGTAAAGCTCCCCCTGTGTTTCTGGCAAGACCAAAAGTTATTTTCTCTACTTGCTGCAAATGGTCTTATCCTGAAAAATGAAAACTAAAAAATTAGCCACCACATCCAAGGACTGGTAAGCTGCAATATATTAAGTTTTTGTAGTGTTAGATGCAGTTTATTAATTATTTTGATCTTAATCTCAGAAATCAGATGTAGACTATACATTTCTGATGCTTTTCAATGTAAAAGAAAGAGGGAATAGAAATGGTACTTTTAGGGGAGCTTTTAACCACATAATGCAAGTATAATATGCAGTGGCTTTTAGCAGCAAATTGAAATTAGTTGTCCTTTACTAGAAAAAATAAACTAGAGCTTTTTTTGTCTGGCTGACAATATAATGCACATAATTAAACATTGCGCTCTTAATATATAGCTTGTTAGGATACTAAAACACTATCCTCCTTATTTGAAATAACTGCAAATCGACAGGAGTAGGTCTTAAAGCTGAACTCCAGGCATATGTAAGATAACACTAAATAATATAATTATAATGTTTTTTTTTTTGTTAATGCAGCTAGTGTATCTGAATATGCTAAACATTAAAATTTGAAAAGGGCAAGAATATGTTAGGGGCCAATCAGGTGTGCTACATGCACATGGGCTGACAACTAACTTATTCCTAGGAGGATAGAACAAAGAGCTTCACGTTTTCTGCTTCGTTGTCCAATCACAGGTTAGTGCAGGGAGATGACAAAGCTGTAATGCTCTAACTGCACCGGAAATAAGTTTGGACATAATCCAAAGTGTACTGTAATGCATGCCTGCAGAATTTCTGGACTGGAAGACAAAAATTTTACCTCCTTCCTGACCAGGGCACTTTTTGCGATACGGCACTGCTTTGTTTTAACTGACAATTGTGCGGTCCTGTGATGTTGTACTCCAAAAAAATTGATATCTGCTTTTTTCACAAATAGAGCTTTCTTTTGGTGGTATTTGACCACCTCTGCAGTTTTGTTTGCGCTATAAACAAAAAAAAGACTGACACATTTTTTTAAAAATCACATTTCTTCATCAGTTTAGATCAATTTGTATTTTGCTACATATTTTTGGTAAAGCATTTCAAACTATGGGATAGATGTATGGACTTTTTTTCTGTTTTTATTAGAAATGGCAGCAATCAGCAATTTTTAGCAGGACTGCGTTATTGTGGTGGACAAATCTAACACCCTGTGACACTTTTTGAGGACCAGTGACATAAACACAGTGATCAGTGCTTAAAAAATGCGCCGTCACTGTAATTACACTGCCAAGGAAGGGGTTAACATCAGGGTTAAGTGTGCTCCTAGCGAGTGCTTTCTAACTGTGTGAGGGATGGACTGCCTGCAGGAAGGGAGAGATCTGTGTTCCTGATTAGTAGGAACACAAGATCTCTTTCTTCCTGACTGACAGAACGACAGTCAGCCTTGTTTACATAGGCAGACCACCTTTCTGTCATTCTTCTGAATGACCCTGCGGTCCACGAGCGAGGCGTGCGTTCAACCACTACCGGCTCAGGACCTTCCTCCTAGGGTTCCACGCCTCTCCTCTCCATTCCCCCTATGCTGCTGGATGCCTTTAGGGAAAGGGAGCCAATAGGTAGTCCATGGAACAAACCCCTGTGATGTCCCTACATGCTTGCTTTTCACGAATAATCATGTAAGTGTTCCTTATTTGTGTGTCATTAAACGGTTTTACACTGCACTTAGAGGCGCCTTCCTTTTTCTTTTTCATGTTTATCTTTTGGAGCGTGCTTTTGCTCTCTGGAAGAGCAGCCCTAGAGACAGCCAAGAAACCATTCACCCACATAGGAGGCTAACATCGTGTTTTTTAAAGACTGATTGCTCCCACAGAAGTGCCCTATGATCCTTATATTCCTTCCTAAATAGGAGAAACACAGGATCCCTGTGTTCATTGAACAGCGATGTGCCTTGTTTACATCGGCAGACTGCCTTTCTGTCTCCATGGGTAGCCATCGCCGTTGCGGCGGACATTGCGTTCACCAGACCCGCTGATTGGCTCCTCCTCTGGCCAATGGGTGCATGTGCGCGCCCCCACTATCTGTTACATAAAGCGACGTACAGGTACGTAGTTTCGCATAATAGAGCCGGCCTGCCTCAGCAAAACTACTGGGGCTGGTCGGCAAGCGGTTAACTACACACATGTGTATTAATATATTTACATAATAAGGTGCTTATGATTAAGTATTGTCACCTACTTCAAGGAGATTTCTGTCCAAAACTGATGCGTCATGAGGAATATCTGTCGATTAGCTGTCTCATTTAGATTGTAAATACAGTGTTTTTCACTTCTGAACCCCAACAAATTTAACAGAGGAATTTTTATGATGTATATAAAGACTTGGGGTCTACTGAACATCAATAGATATTCTTCCTTTAAAGAGATTATAAGTGGCACTACTCATTATCTAAATTAAGATTATCATAAATGAAATGTCCAGCAAATATCACTGAAATGTGACTGTGGTTGAACTTTGACATGCAGCTAGTACTTCCTAATCATTCAACATAAACTGAGAATTTATTAAATGAAAGGCACCAACTTCTGGCAGTACTATCCAGTATTATGCATATCTTTTAAACTGTCACTGCCCATATTAAATGTGAAAACTGATTTCTAATCATCAGCTACTGCACAATGAACTTTTTAAAGGTTAAACAGATGAGCGGAGCAGCTTTAACTTGGTGAGACATAATTAAGATCATTATGCCCTCATCAGAATACAAAGGGGCATTATACTGTCATCCATTCATCAACAGGTCATATATGAATAAAGCAGCACACATCCTCAGTCTATTTAGGCAGATTGTTTCAGGTTTGCTACTTAAAGAATATCAACCCTTGGTATTCATTTTTGCAATGCAAATAGAAGCTAGTAACCTCTGATCTTTTCTTTTTATTCTGTAATATGAACAGAACAATGAATGACGATTGCCTGATTAGTCCAGTTTCAGTTCAAGACACAAATCTATTTGTCCTATTCTATGGGAATGTACTTCCATAACTGCAAATGACAACAGTGTGGACATGTGTTTCATAAAAATGCTGATAGGAGGAGACAGCGGATAACTATGTGACTTCATCAGTCTATTGCTGGTTTTTTATTGTTCAGTCCTAGGCTGGAGTCAGGGAGGTGACCTACTGTGTTACTTAAATTGATAGTAAAGGTTTTTTTTTTTTTAAATAACAAACATGTTATTCTTACCTGCTTTGTGCAGTTAGTTTTGCACAGAGTGGCCCAGATCCTCCTCTTTTTGGGCCCCTCCCTCCCGTTGAGTGCCCCCACAGCAAGCAGCTTGCTATGGGGGTACCCGAGTTGAGTCACAGCTCCCTGTGTCTATTCAGACACGGAGCCATGGCCCGATCCCGCCCCCCTCTCTCTCCTGATTGGCTAGCTGACTGACTTTGATTGACAGCAATGGGAGCCAATCGTGCCATGCTGCTTTCTCAGCCAATGAGGAGGGGAGTCCGGGGC
Organism: Pelophylax lessonae; assembly: GCF_965119305.1. Lineage (NCBI taxonomy): Eukaryota > Metazoa > Chordata > Amphibia > Anura > Ranidae > Pelophylax > Pelophylax lessonae. The sequence continues at coordinate 182,439,771 of NC_138769.1, read as the reverse complement.
AGCTGAGACACCCCTGCAACATTGCTTGATAAAGATGGGCTCAGGTAAGTATTAGGGGAGGCAGAAGGTTTTTTTAATCTTAATGCATAGAATACATTAAGATAAAAAAAAAATACCTTCTGCCTATACAATCCCTTTATTTGCAGTAGATAAAATTCAGGTCACCATGTGGGCAATTCTTTGTTGTAGGGTTAGGTAAAGCTGGCTGTAGATTATAAAGCAAAATCCATATGGCTGCGCTCCTTTGTCCACCTTTATTAATTCATAAGAACAAATGAACAATAACAGTGGGGAAGGAGAAGGTTAATGCATTTCACACTCCCCTCAGTGCTTTCTGATACTTATGAGTAAGCGATGAAAGGAGCATGAAACGCGTTACCTTTCTCCTCCCCCTACTTTTACTGTTCATTTTATCTTATGGATTAATAAAGGTGGACAAAGGAGTGCAGCTGTCTGGATTTTGCTTTATATCAAACAGGATTTGATGAATATGACTTTTAAAAAAGCTATACTGAATTATCAATAGGTACAATTCTTAAAGTAATGCAACATTTACATATATTTATTTATTTTTTCCAATACATATATTTAATTGACTTCTGCGTTCAATCTTTTCATTATCATACATGCTTTCATATAGAGATTTGCAAATGTTACTTCCAGAAGTGTTCTACTATTAATATAAGAGAATGTTATTTGCATTAGACATTCGTAATTGGTTTGGTAACGAATCAAATCTCGGGCGAATTTTGCATCTTTCAGACATTCAGATGCATTTGAATGTCCAAAGAAAAAAATAACAAATTTGAACTAATACAAAAGAAATTATAATGAAAATAACAAATGAATTTGGCTTGATTCGTTAATTAATTAAAGGTCTAATGAAACAGCAGGTTGACTCAGAGTAAATCTTACAGCCCAATCAGCTGATTAATTTTGTGCTGGAGGTTGGATTACTAATACTGGCAAAGTGCATTCCTGAGAACTGAGTGAGAAGGGTGTTGTGTTTGAGCAGAGGAGGCAAGTTTTGAGAAGTAGCAGAAGAGATATTGTGTGTGTGTGTGTGTGTGTGTGTGTGTGTGTGTGTGTGCATGCTAATGGATTCAAGCTTTAAACATCAGGTTCCTGCTAATACCAGCATCAGTGACAAAGCACAACCACTGGCCAAGTGCATTCCTGAGAAGGGTGTTGTTTTGCATTTAAGCAAAGGAGATGAGTCCTGAGAAGCAGCAGAAGATACATTGTCATTGTGTGTGTTAATGGATTCAATAAACAAAGAATTCAGAATTATCATTTGTTATCACAAATTAGTGATCAACCGATATCGTTTTTTTATCCCGGATACCGATACCGATTTTCTGGTCATCGGATATCGGTATCGGCCGATATTTTTGGACATTCAATTTTTCTTTTTTTTTTTTTAATGTCTACAGGTACTGTGGTGGAGGGATCTGGGAGTCTAAAAGACCCCAAACCCCTCCTCTGCACTTAAAAGCATTCAAAAGCATTCAAAGTTTGGCTGTTTTGAATGCTGCATGTTTTTTAATTCGGCATCACCAGTACCAGGAAGTGATGTCTTGCCGGTACTCGGCGGCGCCGTATTCAAAGAAATAGAGACCCAGTCAGACGGTGGCGGGGAAGGTAGGATGCCCGGGTCTCCCGGTGGGACAGAAGACCCGGGTGAGCCGTGGAAGGCGGCGGAGGGGGGGAAATCCCCTCCCGCTCCTTGGAATGACAGCCGAGCGGCCTCTCAGCCACATCAGTTGTCATTACAAGACAGCTGAACGTCGGCCATGGACACTGGTACCAGGGTGATGCCTCTAGCTGCATGCATCATCCCGAAACATGCACTTTCCCAAAATATTGGCAATATCGGTAAATCAAAAGGCCGATTCCGATATAAGTGCATATCGGCCCTCGATATATCGGTCTTGCCGATAATCGGTCGATTTCTATCACAAATGTATATACATAAATAAATTAATTATCCAAAAATGAAACAATTAAACAATAAAACGAATCAATTCATTATAACGAATAGCTATACTCTACAGAAATAATGAATTATCCAAAAACAAATTAACGTAACATAACGAATATAACAGAACAAAATGCTGTATTTTAGGTATAAAAATGAAACAAAACGAAATTTTTGCGCCGTGCACGGGTCTAATTTGCATCCCTTCAGACTGTGCCTGTTTAGATAAACTATGTAAACCTTGCACTGAGAGAGAACAGTAAAGCAAAGTGAAGTTGGAACACATAATGAGCAAACATGGCTATCAACATATTTGACATAAGTCTATAAATATTTACAAACTATACACAGAAGCGTTTTTTAATTCAAATTAATGATAAGATACTTTTCATTTAGGGGATCGCTGTATTTTTTTTTCAATTCTTTTGCACATTTAATTTTTATAGTATTATAATAGTATCCACATAATACATACAATTAAAAAAAGAGCAGTGGCAGAAAAAAAAAGCAACGCTGATCAAATATGGCACCAACAATTTGCATTATGAGTTCATTGTACATGTATTTACATAGTTTTGTCACTGTCAGCAAGTCTGATCCTAATTAGAGTTATGTCACATTTCAAATTCCATTAAAAATGCTTACAATAGCATAAATCATTTCACCAAATACAATCACACTTCACAGCCAACAGACTATATTTGCATAATAATATTGACAGGATTAATTTGCTCTTGTAACGTTCCTGTGTGAAGGAGCACAGGAATGGTGTTATCAAGTTTACATCTAACGAGCAATGTGACACTTACGGTATTTCTGTGGCAATAGCTATTTGAGGGCTAGATAAGGTACTGTATCTTCTCTGACCATTACCTTTATAAGAAGTGATATTACTTTATAATACATATTCCTGAAACTATATCACTACATTCAAAAAGGTTGGTGGTTGGTGGCTTATATTTCCCTTTCAGAAGATTGTTGCCCTCCTTAGCAGTCGCACAGTATTTAGCGTGCATGCAGTCGCCCTTGGGCATGGAAATTTTTAAGGCCTGCAATAAAAAAACACTCTATAATGATGCCACGGTAAGAGGACTTGCTTTGCTATAACTCTCATTGGATAATGTACACTGATAACCTCATTGCAGTGTGATCCATTCCCATTAATTTTGCTGTCTTTCAGTGTTGGTATCTTCATTTGTAATGACTGAGAGCATTAAGGATTATGCATACTGTACAGATTTAACCACCTCAGCTCCGGAAGGTGTTACCCGCTTAATGACCAGGCCATTTTTTGCGATACAGCACTGCGTTTCTTTAACTAACAAATTGCATGGTCGTGCCATGCTGTACCCAAATAAATTGATGCATTTTTTTCTCCACAAAAAAGAGTTTTTTTTGGTGGTATTTTATCACCTCTGTAGTTTTATTTTTTGCGCTATAAACAAAAAAAGACTGACAGATTTGAAAAAAAAAAACTATATTTTTTTACTTTCTGCTATGAAACATTCCCAATAAAAACATTTAAAAAAATTTTTCATCAATTTAGGCCAATATGTATTCTGCTACATATTTTTGATTAAAAAAATCCTAATAAGTGTATTTTGATTGGTTTGCGCAAAAGTTATAGCGTCTTCAATCTATGGGATATATCTACGGTATTTTTATTTTTTTATTGTTTTTACTAGTAATGGCGGCTATCAGCGATTTTTAGCATGACTGTGACATTGCGGCGGACAAATTTGACACTGACACTTTTTGGGGACCAGTGACCAGTGCTAAAAAAATGCACTGTTACTGTATAAATTACATTAGCAGGGAAGGGGTTAACACTAGGGAAGATCAAAGTATGCTCCTAGGGAAAGCTTTCTAACTGTGTGGGGGGTGGACGTGCTAGAGCAAAAGAGAGATATTTCTCTGTTACAGAACTGTCGCCTGCCTTGTTTACATAGGCAGACGGCCATTCTGTCATTCTCCTGCATGATCGTGGGTGGCCGGCGGCCATCACGGCGGCCGGACTCACTGATTGACTCTTGCTGTGTCTAATCACATTGGAACCAAGTTTGAGAGGTGCGCATGCACCCCCGAGAACCCATGCACAATATCACGTACCTATACATGATTTTGCATAGTCCTGCCGCAGTATATGTAGTGGGCGGTCCGGAAGTGGTAAAAAGAAAGTGGCCAAGAATGTAACACTCTGGGGCACCATATTGTGGGTTTTGGTATGTCAAAGCCTATGCGTCAGACTATTGCTTACTGTTGAGCATACACATGCACTGAGGTGGAATTGTATGCAATATAAAAATGTATTTTTTATCAGTTTAAAAAAATAGCACAATGGTGCACTCATTTGTCTGTGGCTTTATAAATATTTGCCCTTCTGCGCAGAACCTGTATCTTTCAGAAAAAAAAAAAAACCTCTGCCCTCTGAGCTTGCGGTGAAAAAACTATGGTGAAACTAAGTTTCCATGATTCCTTCAAAAAAGGGTTCCTTGTGTAGATTTAGAATTAACCCCTGTCCCTCCATACAGCAATACAGATGGTTAAGCTGCCTTGCACTTGCTTGGCTTTCCTTATATTTGCTTTGCTCTTAGATTTAATTTGTAGCATTGATGTGCATAAAGAAAAATATCATAGCTTGTTGATTTTGATATTATCAAACCTATGGTAAACTAGTGATAGACAATACATAGTCAGGGCCGTCTTTAAGGCAGGGAAAAAGGGGGCACCTGCCCAGGGCTCTGTTGATGTTGAGGGGCCCAACATCCTTACAATCCATCCCTGTTACATAATGCAGCTGTAGGGAAAGGGAATTAGTAAGCGGCAGTGTCTTTGGCTGACAGCGGGAGCTGGCCGAGTGGAGAGTGGAGAGACTAGTGATAGACAGTATATAGTCAGGGCCGTCTTTAAGGCAGGGAAAAAGGGGGCACCTGCCCAGGGCCCTGTCGATGTTGAGGGGCCCAACATCCTTACAATCCATCCCTGTTACATAGTGCAGCTGCAGGGAAAGGGAATTAGTAAGCGGCAGTGTCTTTGGCTGACAGCGGGAGCTGGCCGAGTGGAGAGACATACTGACAAGCAGTGGAATCGGCCAGAGGAGTGAGAGAGGATCGATATGAGGAGGCAATGACATAGGCGGCATGGATGAGTAGAAAGTCGGTGGGTGGCAGGAGTTACATCTAAATGAGAACGTGTGCTTGGCTTTTCATCACCTTTCTCTGCCCCTCTGCTTGCTGTTAACATCACTAGCCCCGCATGTACATAACACCGATCAGTCGGCCGGCACGGATGAGTGGACAGCAGGTATGTTTTGTGATTACCAATCCGAATGAGCTAGTTTGCCCTGCTGTATTGAACTTTCACTGCTTTAGCCACTAAATTATCACGTGTCTGCCTCTCTGCTTGCTATGCTCATTGACAGTACTGTTTTGAATGTTTTCCTGGTCGGCTTCATTAACCCCTTATCTTTTCTGCCACATAATACATTCTGCTGCAAGGGAAAACTTCTACTCTGGCAAGGGGACTGTTGTGTGTTTGTAGCATATTCTATCTAGCAACCAGTTAGTTAGCAGTAATGATGTGCAGTAACCTGTAGCAACCAATCAGCAATAATGATGTATAGTAACCTCTAGCCACCAATCAGCACAGTACTGATATGTAGTAAGCTCTAGCAACCAATCAGTGAGTGGTAATAATATGCAGTAATCTCTAGCAGCCAACCAGTTTACAGTAATGATTTGCAGTAACCGCTAGAATCCAGTAAGCAGTAATGATGTACAGTAACCTCTAGCAACCAATCAGCAGTAATGATATGCAGTAACCTCTAGCAACCAATCCGAAAGTGGTAATAATATGCAGTAATCTCTAGCAGCCAATCATTTTGCAGTAATGATGTGCAGTGACCACTAGCAACCAATAAGTGAGCAATCGCTGCCTTAACTGCTGCAGTAAACTGATATTGAGTTTAGCTGCTACTTATTGTATCTCTCAGAGCAGGTGGAGAGCAAAATTGCATGGTGGGAGCCCGGGGGGGGGGGGACCCAATAAATTGCTTGCCCGGGGTCCAATCAATGTTAAAGACGGGCCTGTATATAGTGAGCCAACCACAATATGATTGTTCTGTAGAATGGCTAGGAAATAAATCAGATATAACAGATGTTTATCCAGCATGTTCCTAATTCACCAAACGGGTGAACGAACTGGCCAAATATGGCCAGTTTGTTCATCTGCTTGCTGAATTAGTAACACAATGGTTGTTGCCTTTCAGAACCTCTGGCTAATATTTGCAAACATTCTCATACCATTTTAAATTGTTTAAATGGTTTTCTAGCCATCTAAAATGTAGAAAAAACCACAGACAAGAAAAATTAATAAAAAGAAACCCTTATCCACACATGCAGTCTAACAGCATGCATATGCTTCCCTTTCTAAGCCATACCGGGCCAAATGCTCTCAAAGGACAAAAGCCTCATCCCCGCATCTTGTCCCCCAAAAAGTATGTGGGGTCTGCAATGTGTGTGTGTTGAAATCTAGAATTCCTTGTAGCCTTTGCTTCTTGCTTTTCCACACAAAAAAATAAATAAAAAGGAAAAAATGACACCCTCACTGTGAAAAAACAAACAAACAGTGCCCCATGATGTGAATCCAACATCAATGACATCAATGGCATCAATGGGCAACACAGTGGTGTAGTGGTCAGCACTTTCACCTAGCAGCTAAAAGGTTTGCTGGTTCAAACCCCAACCATGACACTACCTGGATGGAGTTTGCATGTTCTCCCTGTGTGGGTTCCTCCCACACTCCAAATACATGCTGGTAGGTAAATTGGCCCTGGTATGTATGAATGTCAGTTAGGGACCTTGGATTGTAAGCTCCTTGAGGGTAGGAACTGATGTGAATATAAAATGTATATGTAAAGCACTGCATACATTAACGGCGCTATATAAGTATCTGAGATTAAAAAAAAGAAATGACATTGTCCATTGATGTAGATTTATATCAATCACAATGTTCAACACCCAAAAATGTTGACAAACTGCTAAATGAAGATGCTGTCCACCCCTTTCATCACAAATGACAGATCTCCAGGGCTGCCTGTATGTAAACATCAGGATCCTTGATAACTTTAATGACTTAATAAGATCCTGACCATATTTGTTCAATGACACCTAAGATGCTTTTTTAACTGCTTCCCGCCTGTCATATAGTAAAATCACAGATGGGCGAGAGCATTGTTGTTCTGGTAAGACATCATGTCCTCCCATTCTCATTGCGCTTGCATGCCCCTGGGGGCGCTCAGCCCAAGAATCGGTGGTGTCACTGATCATGGTAAAAAGCCTATGACATAAAAAGCCTATGCGAGGAGAGGACAGCAGGTAAGTGACATTCCTCAATGGGGACATCTGCATTGACAATCAGGGCACTGATGATCAATGTCATAATTATCAATGCAGCCCAAAAAGTGCCCACCCATGTTGCCAATCAGTGCCCATCAGTGCTGCCAATCAGTTCCCACCAGTGATGCCTGTCAGTTCTCATCAGTGATGTCCGTCAGTGCCCATTAGTAATGCCTGTCAGTGAACATCAGTGCCTTCTCATCAGTGCCAACTATCAGTGCTGTCTATTAGTGCCACCCATCAGCATACCCTATCAGTGCCACCCCGCAGTGCCTATCAGTGCCGCCTATCAGGGCTGTTTATCTATGCCACCTATCAGTATCCGTAAGTGCCTGTCTTTGCTATCTACCAGTGCCCATCGGTACTGCATATCAGTGCTGCCTATCAGTGTCCATCAGTGCTGCATATTAGTGCCTCCTCACCAGTGTCCATCAGTGCCACCTCATCAGTTCCCATCAGTGTTGCCTCATCAGTGCCAATCAGTGCAGCCTCATCAGTGCCTATTAGTGCAGCCTCATCAGTGCCTGCCAATGCAGCTTCATCAGTGCACATCATTGAAGGTGAAAAATTACTTATTTACAAATTTGCATAACAGAATCTAGGAAAAACTTTTTTTCAAAATGTTCTGGGTTTTTTCATTTGTTTAACAAACAATAAAAAACCCAGTGGTGAATAAATACCACCAAAAGAAAGCTCTATCTGTCTAAAAAAAAATGATTGTTTGTTTTGGTACATCACCGCATTGTGACAACAGTACCACAAAGTGTGTGGAGATCTGTGGGCCGGTGAATGACTACAGAGTACATAGTACACTGTGTTACTCATTCACAAAACAATGTAGGTAATAAAAAACAGGACCCACACTGTAAAAAAAAAGCTCTATGTTAGAAAAAATAAACAATTACCAAAGCTCCCTATGCAAATCCAAAACCAATCACATTGTCCATTGATGTAGATCCGTGTCAAATGTAATGACCTGCTGACACAGTGACCCACTATGCTTGACAATGTTCATATGTCCTCCATCCTATCACAAATTACAGATCAGATCCCCAGCCGACTTCTGTGTATAAACAATGAGACTGAATATGCTGGGTGAAGTTATTGACCAGAAATGACCATGACCATATTTGGTCAGTGATGTTACCCATGATCCCTTTCTTGTTTGTTTACAAATAGAAACCAGCAGGGATCTGTAGTTTAGTGATGGCAGTAGATCAGTAGATCCATGTCAATTGTAATAACCTGCTGACATAGTGACACACCATGCTTGACAATGTCCAGATCCCAGGACAGGCTGCTGTTTATTAACCTGTTGCCGTATGGGTGCGATTCCCAAAACCTTTGTAGTAAGTTTAGCCGTCATCCCTGAGAATAGTTTGGAGAAAGGTTGGTGCCTCAAGCCATGTAAGTTGGGACTTTATGGGCTAGTACAACACGTGTTGTACTAGCCCATAAAGTCCCAACTTGCATGGCCTGAGGCACCAACCTTTCTCCAAACTATTAACCTGTTGCCGACCGCCCACCACAGTTATACGGTGGCAGGCAGCCGCTCCCAGGTGAATTGCCGTAACTGTATGTCGCTCGCTCTCGGTAGTCTAGGCAGTGAGCGTGCGCCACCGGCGGCACGCTCCCACCCCCACTCGTCAGCAGGGAAGCTGATGCAGCGGGCAGGTGACTCCTATTGCTGCCTGAAACCCGCAATTGTTCCCCACTGAGAGAAAAGAACGGGTCAGCTGTTGTAAACACAGCTGACCGTTCTTATCCCTGGAATGATCATAGAGCCCATGTGATCCTTCTATATAGGAACACATTTCTCTATGATCATTTCAGAAGCCACGCCCCCCCCACAGTTAGAATCACTCCCCTAGGCTCACATTTAACCCCTTGATCACCCATAATGTTAACCCTCTTCCCTGCCAGTGTTAAGAATACAGTAACAGTGCATATTTTTAGCACTGATTACTGTAGTAATGTCACTGGTCCCCCCAAAAATATTTCATGTAGTTAGTAGATGCGATAACTTTTGCGCAAAACTATCAAAATATGCTTATTGCGATTTTTTTTTACCAAAAATATGTAGCAGAAAACAAATTGGCCTAAAATGTAAAAAAATTTTGATTTGTATTCTTTCTTTTTTGGGGAATGTTATATAGCAGAATGTGAAAAATATTGTTTTTTTTTCAAAATTGTCGCACAAAAAAATAAAAATCGCCCAGGTGAACAAATACCACCAAAAGAAAAATTTGTGGGAAGAAAGGACATCAATTTTATTTGGGTACAGCGTCGCACGACCGCGCAACTGTCTGTTAAAGTAATGCAGTGCCGAATCGCAAAATAGAGCCTGGTCAGGAAGGGGGCAAATCCTTCCGGTCTTAAAGTGGTTAAAAAAAATTAAATATTTTTAAAAGGAATACTTTGTACTGCTGTGCAACTTTTTGTGTAGGTTTATCCTCAAAGTATGCTATTAAGGATTTGTGTGTTTTTAATGTTGACTGTAAAGCTACAATAAAAGTCCCTCTTAGTGGTTAAAGGTCATTTATTTATTAGATATATGTCACCTTTGGCAGTGCCCAGCTACCTAAGCAAAAACTTGCAAATTGGCTATGAAAATACAAGAAAGACTGTTTCTGTAGACTTTATTTGGGTTCAACACTATGTATTTCATATTAATAAGGATGAATTCTAAGCAATAAACTAAACATTTAGCTGAAATCCACAAATATGGAGTGTTGTGTCTACAGAAGGATTTGTGATATTAATCAATGACTTTTGCAATCCAGGCACCCTTGACAGATAGCACAGCCAGGTCTTAGATTTCCCTGCAAATGAAAATGCACTTAAGTAATACAGCTTGGCCCAAAATATTCCTCAGCCTCTGACTGGGCAATAACAGAGGAAAGCAGACTTATAAGGTCACCCTTCTGCTTTCTCTTCCTGTAAATATGCTCACCGATGCGAAAGTAACATGCCATGCAAAGTAATAGATCCTCGTTGCCTCAGAGTGTTGCCCTTCTTTATCCCAATTTGAGTTCTAGAGTATACTGCATTAGAAGAGGCTAATAAAAGGACAGATATGAGTAGGTATTATAGTTCTATCAAAAACAGATTAAGGCCCCTTTCACACTTATGCGACTTGTCCTGCGATTTGGGACTGCAAAGTCGCATGACAAGTCATACTCCATGATTTCCAATGACTACCGTTCATATTTGTACGACTTCAAAGTAGCTCTTGCACTACTTTAGACCGATTTAATGCATTTTTCGGTCCAAAGACATAGGCATTGCTTAAAGTCTAGTCAAAATCATGGCACAATCGCGGTAAAATTGCAGCAACAAAATTGTGGCATTAGGTCGCACAAGTATAGAAGGGGCCTTAATGATATTTCATTTAATCCACAACTGAAGTACATTGTGTCCATATACTATATATATAATTATATAGATCTCTTTTTTAAAAAATTTGTAAGTAATTTGATGAAATTAGTTTTTTCTTTCAATTTTCTTATGTAACAGTTTCTGCATCAACTTTACCTAACTGCATTGTTCATTCTGTTCGCCTCAGATTATTTAAGTAATTATTTTATCTTGCACCTGACTTTAATACAGTGATAAGAAATAATCTCATGCAATAAAAAGCTATTTTTTTTATTAGAACTAACACCTGAAGCCTAAAGAAGAGAAAATTATAAGACTTGTCAAAATCACTAAGCAAAACAAAAAAGAAAATCTCAAACAATAAACATCTCTTCAGGTTTTATAACACACCATAATTATGGCTTTTACAGTTTTGAATAGCTCATTGTCTATTTTTAGCTTTTCAGTATCACATTATTGTTTATTTCCTTATATTCTTGCTATACGAACAATATAACAAATGTATTTCTTATAAAGCAGTAAATCATGGAAAAATCATAATTTCAGGGTCTCCGTTATTTGTGACATATATAAATGCCCTACCTTACATATGTGGCTTCTAGCATCCTCTGTGTGCAAAGTTAAAAAAACTTTCTACCCCTGAACTAATGCTAATGGCGTCTCAAGGGTGACTATAGGAATAAGTCAAAGTTACAAAAGTCAAGGTCAAAACTTCAGTTTGTAGTATTGATTTCAAACTGTGTGTTCATTTCTGCTGTGTTACTATAGAATCCATACTCAAGATCAAGAAATCGATCACAGCTGCTAAGGTTAGAGCTTCAGAAAAAAAAGGTAACAAGTAATATGTTATTAGTTTGTACTTTATAACTTTTTCTTTTTAGCTTGCCCTATTCAGCGATTTACTATTTAAATTCACAGGATGAAACCTGCTTCAGAATTAAGATATAGTTTCCTGAATCTTCATTTCAAGGATTTTAAGATATTCATCCCAACATTTAGTCAAACAACACTCCCATACAAGCCAATAGTGGATTGGATTGTTTTAAGTCCCTGGGGGGTGCTTTTATTAGGAATTTGGTAATAAAAGTGTCCTAAAAATAAAAAACACATACTGGGCATTTACTATAAGATTAAAATACTGTAGAGGATACCGTAGTGTAAAATTGGCCAGTAGCAAGGCCATTTTAATCAGGAATTTAGGGGAAAATGTACTAGAGACAAAAAGTACATATCTGGGTTTTACTACCAGAAGTTGGAGATTGCAGAAGATACAGTAGTGTAAAATTTGCCAGAAGCACAATTTAACCACTTTCCAATCGCTTACCACATATATACTGCGCAGGGTGGCTCTCCCAGGCAAACCGACGTATGGGTACGTCGGTCGCTTGGTGGCAGCTAGGGGGTGAGCGCGCTCCGCGGGCAGCTTGCTCCCGCCCAGCCCCGTTAGCCAGTGGGGAAGCCGATTCATGGGTCAGGTGACTCCGATTGCCGCCTGACACCCGCGATCGCTCCCCGCTGAGAGACGGTCAGCTGTTGTAAACACAGCCGACTGTTCTTCTCCTTGGAATGGTCATAGAGCCCATGTGATCCTTCTATGTAGGATCACATGTCTCTATGGTCATTTTAGAAACCATGCCCCCCCCACAGTTAGAATTGCTCCCCTAGGCTCACATTTAACCCCTTGATCACCCACAGGGTTAACCCCTTCTCTGCCAGTGTCATTATTACAGTAACAGTGCATATTTTTAGCATTGATTACTGTAGTTATGTCACTGGTACCCCCAAAAGTGTCAAAAATGTCAGTTAGGGGTCCGATCTGTCCGCTGCAATGTCACAGTCCCCCAAAAAATCGCAGATTGCCGCTATTACTAGTAAAAAAAAAAAAAAAAAAAACAATAAAAATGACATAAATCTTTCCCGTACTTAGTAGACGCGATAACTTTTGCGCAAACCAATCAAAATACCCTTCTTGCTATTTTTTTTACCAAACAATATGTAGCAGAAAACAAATTGGCTTAAAATGTTAAAACATTTTGATTTTTAATTTTTTTTTTTTTTGCGAATGTTATATAGCAGAATGTGAAAAATATTGTTTTTTTTTTTTCAAAATTGTCGCTCTTTTTTTGTTTATAGCGCAAAAAATAAAAATCACACAGGTGATCAAATACCACCAAAAGAAAGCTCTATTTGTGGGGAAAAAAAGGTTGTCAATTTTATTTGGGTACAGTGTCGCACAACCGCGCAATTGTCCGTTAAAATAATGCAATGCTGAATCACAAAATAGGGCCTGGTCATTAAGGGGGCAAATCCTTCCAGTCTTAAAGTGGTTAATAAGTAAAGCTAGGCCCAAATTCCCTGAACCTATACCTTTAGTGCAGGTACACATTACATATAATGCAGTAAGCCTTTTATCAATATATGTGCATATGTGTGTGTAAGTATTTTTGTTTATTATGGTAACTTTATACATGGAGGATGAGCAGTGTACTTTAAAGAAGGCTTTGGCATCTTCACATTATTTTTGTAGCTGTCCAAATCACCTCTACAAACAGAAAAGTGGACCACATATTGAAATAAAAGTAAGTAAATTACTGCAATCTTCTTTTTTAACCATTTTATTGCCATAACATACTACATATAAGAAAATGTATGCAACATGTCTGTGGCAGTCAAAGATTTAAGCCTAATCAAGCTTTAATATGATTAGTTCCATTATTGAGTGCTAATGTACAATAAAGAAAAATATTTGTGTTCATTGTATATGCATTTGTAAAGGCGTGCAAATGGGCATACCTATAAGAAAATAAATGTGACATTCACCAAACATTCAGGTGTATCTTCCTATTGCATGGGTTTTAAATTACACCTGTAGTGAATGACTAGTTAATGTCAGTCGATGCTTTATAAATTAGCCCCATCCCTTTTTTATTGAGTCACTGCTGGCCTGATTAAAAACAAAAATGGCACTGCTTAAAAAGAGGAAAGAGGTATGAGGTCTATCATTCTAGATCTTACAATCCTACCAAGTGAATCAACATAATGGGAAGCATGCAGCACAAGTGTTCAGATATTTAAGACTTAATTGGCTGCATGCTTGTTCCAGATCAAATACTTGCTAGGTAAAAAGCCAGGATCAGCGTGAGAGCCCCCACAAATCAGCAATGGCAGCTCTCCTAATTCTTTCCTGATTAATTCAATTAATTTCCACCCTAACTCCTCTCTAGGTGATTATATTCTCATACCGTTTTACATTTTCCCCTTACACTCCACTGTTCCATTAATCCACTAGAGTGCAGAGAAGTCATGTGCATGGTTGCTTTGTTTGGAGCTAATGAGTTTATGTCACCCTTAGTCACGGTGCTTGGGCCCAGTGACTGGCCACTCAGGCATTTAGCACTTCATTGTGGGAAGAAGAGGAGGGAGCCACATGCACTCCATACCAGCAAGTATTAAAGATGAATTTCATGTAACCCAATGTAATTATGCATATACCATGCCTGGCTAATGCCTTCTGAAACCCTGGGACCCCAAATTTAATGGAGATCACAGTAGCAGCGGTGCTTACTACAGTGATTTTTTCCCTTCCACATAGAGCCCTTAGGTATGGTATATGCACAGGTACATTGGTCCAAGCTGAATCAATGTAACTATGTAAAAATATCCATGCCTGAAATTCATCTTTAATATGTCTGTGGACAATTGGAAAAAAAATATTTCATTCTTTAGCATCTGGTGTGAATTAAAACATTTTTTGGATTGGCTGACCCTTTAATTCCACAAGCTCTACTGGTAGGATGACTACCCTAGAATCAGGTCTGCTTCTATCATGAGGGAAGGGTATTCTTTTTATTACAGACTGAGTTTTCTAGAAAGGGACATGAGATATGATTCTCATCTTGTGGCCGCTCAGGTGCTTCTGGATACTACTGACTAAAAAGTGCAGAGATGCAGAATATGTATTTTTACACTGTAGTAATAGTTTAACTGCTAGGACATTTAGGATTTAATATTGACAGGCTTGGTGTTGATCAGAAGGTGGATTTATCTCTAGGTGTATGTATCTATTTTTTGGGGTTCCTTCATGGGGCATAGCCAACAAGAAGCTTATTGCCTCCTGTGAGTTTGCATGGCATATATTTGTGATCTTGGCCATTCAAAATCACATAACCCTCTGACACTGAAACATATAGCTGTTGTAGTATTATCACTTTTGTCCCTGTTACATGAATAAAGGGTTAACTAAACATTTTACAAGCTACCATTATAGCAATTCCTGACCAGTGCTGTATATGTTGGAAAATTGATATATGTCACAATAAAAAACTGAATGCTTTCTGCAAAGAAGAGCAGGGGAGTTGTTTCTATGGAGACAACAGAAATGCACTTTGCAGAAGATTTATGTTAGCTAAACTCTGTACAACTACGATTTACAATTGAAATGCTTTCTAACCTTTTGTTTTAGTAATTAAAGTACTTTCAAAGAATTATCTTCCTTTCCCACTGGTCACATCCCCAGGAATTAATTTCCACCAAAAATCATTATGTAGACACACTCATGTCCATACCTGTGGGGGTTGTAATATATTACAGGTCTCTGTAGGAGACACATTATATGTGACATTGCATACATGGCTTCATGGTGTGGTTTGAGTTACTTTGTAATGCTCCACTTATCATTCCAGCAGAGAGAAAAATAAGGCAGCCTTACCCTAAAGACCTTCAAGAAAAATCATTGTAAGTTCCACTGCAAACGTTAACATATTAAAGTTCAATAGAAAATAAGCTAGCTACACTACCATATAGCCAATACTTTTTATGGACCTAATCACATGTTATGTTGTGCTTCTGTATGACATCTGAAATACAACTAAACAAATAATTTTGTTAAACAATGTAAAAAACTGTTATCACAAAAAAACTATATTATAAAAACTATGCAATACATCAAAGTATACTTAAAGCATTGTATACAGGTATAAGTAAAGTTGGAGCTAGTAAGAAATGTTTAAATCCCTGTTTTTCTTTTCTTTTTTTTTTTTTTACATCTGTGTCATATAATGGAGATTTCCAGTTAAAAAGGGTGGACATACTTTTAGGCAATTGTTACAGTGACATGTGTCCCCATTGAAATATTTCTATTTATGTTCTGATGGCAACTCAAGTTACTAGGATGAATAGAGAGAATGATTTGCTCCAACTGGGAAACATGCAGCAAAAGAATATCTAAAAAGTAGAGGGATCAGTATATCTAGCACATCATTCTGGATACATACATTAAAGAAAACAGAAAATGGCATTATGTACTTTAAAGGTGTTGAAGGAGAAACAGACTAAAACATATATTGTTAACAAATTTTGTTTTACATCATGCAGGTACAATTCTTAAAATATAGGCACCAGTTGTGCAGGGATTTTTTTTATGGGAGAAAGACAGGCACCCCAAGTTCTTATGTAATCAGGGTAACAAGCCTGAACACCAATTAGTCATTATTAATCTGATATCCTATACCTTAACAGCCACTGAAGAACAAGTACTCAGATTGGGCTTGAGTTTTTGCCCAAGCGAATCACTGGACAAATCAGAAGCAGAGTTGATCGAACACCTGGATGTCCAGGTTCGGCGGGTCTGGCTGAACTTGAAAAAAAAGTCTGGGTTCGTGACCCGGACTTAACCCGAACTTTACCCCCATCCCGAACCCCATTGAAGTGAATGGTGACCCGAACTTTTGAGCACTAAAATGGCTCTAAAACCAACATGGAAAGGGCTAGAGGGCTGCAAATGGCAGCAAAATCATCTTAAGAACATGGCAAGTGCTCTGCAAACAAATGTGGATAGGGAAATAACTTAAAGTAACATAAAAAAAAACAGAAAAATAAAAAATAATAATCTTGAACGATGTAGGAGGAGGAGGAGGCCCATATGAAGTAGGAGGTTGAGGTAGCGGTGGATATGGCGGTGTAGGTGGAAGCGGCGGCGGCGGTGGAGGAGGAGGACGAGGCCCATATGGAGTAGGAGGTTGAGGTGGCGGTGGACGTGGCGGTGAAGGTGGAAGTGGCGGTGGGGAGGACGAGGTAGCCAACACTGGTTTTTGTTTTTAATTTTATTTCTTTTTAAATTAGGGTACACCCCAAAAGAGTTAGAAAGATCGAATTCAACAATGGCTGGGTAAGGCAGGTATACATGTTTATTCTGCACAAGGTACAGACAAGTCCTGTGGGATCCATGCCTGGTTCATTTTAATGAACGTGAGCTTGTCCAATTTGGCTCTGGACAGGCGGCTGCGCTTGTCTGTGACAACGCCCCCAGCCGTGCTAAATACACGTTCAGATAATACACTGGCTGCAGGGCAGGCCAGCACCTCCAAGGCATCAAGGGCAAGCTCAGGCCATGTGCCCAATTTTGAGAGCCAGAAGTTGAAGGGGGCAGACCCATCATTCAGTACGTCTAGGCTTTAGCACACATACTGCTCCACCATGTTAGTGCTGGGTCGTGGTGCTGCTGGTGGAGCTCCTGTTGCAAGGAGAGGACATGGTCAATCTGTGCCAGCTGCATGCACAAGTGAAACACCTTTCTCAGCTGCGAGTAGGCGACAGAACCTTACAGCAGTATTTGGCAGGGCCTAATGCACCTCTACAAATGTTGAGGCCAGAACAAGTACAGGCGATAGTAGATTGGGTTGCTGACAGTGCCTCCAGTTCCTTCACATTGTCTCCTACCCAGTCTTCTGCTGAAAGGTCAGATTTGCCACCTGCAGCCGATGTCCATCAATCTTTCACCTCACCCCCTTGCAAATCAGCCAAGCAGTCTGAGCCCCAAGTCATGCAGCAGTCTCTTCTTTTTGATGACTCTGTTAGCATGGTTTCCCAGGGCCATCCACCTAGCACTGCCCCAGAAGTGGAAGAGATTTAGTGCACTGATGCCCAACCACTTATGTCTCAAGATAAGTACATGGGAGAACCATCGCAGCACGTCTCGGATGATGATGAAACACAGGTTCCAACTGCTGTGGAATTCCGAATTGTGGAGACCGACAAGGGTTGCAGGGGTGAAGACTGGGTGGAAGATGATGTGGAGGACAATGAGGTCCTCGACCCCACATGGAATGAACGTCATGCAGGTGACCTGAGTAGTTTGCCACCAGCAAAGCAGAAGAGGGAGCAGGGTGCAAAAGCGGAGTGGCCGTGCCCTAGACACTATGCCTGCTACTGCCCAATGCAGCAAGGGACCGAGCACACCAAAGCCAGCTCAAAGGAGTTCCCTAGCTTGGCAGTTCTTCAGACAATGTGATGATGACAGGACACGAGTGGTTTGCACGCTGTGCAATCAGAGCCTGAAGCGAGGCATAAACCTTCTTAACCTGAGCACAACCTGCATGACCAGGCATGTAAGTGCAAAGCATGAGCTGCAGTGGAGTGGACACCTCAAAAACCAATAAAGAAAGGTCTCTGGCTCCTCCTGCTTCCTCTTCTGCTGCAGTCTCGGCCTCTTCATCCACCTCTGTAGTGAGACCGGCACCTCCCACCCCGCAAACAGAGTATCTGCCAGCAACACCACCACCTGGGTCACCAACAACAATCTCCACAATGTCCCGTGGAAGCGTTCAGATTTCTATCTCCCAAACACTGGAGCAGAAGAGGAAGTATCCCCCCTACCCACCCGCAATCCCTGGCCCTGAATGCCAGCATTTCAAAATTCCTGGCCTTTGAAATGCTATCATTCCGTCTGGTGGAGACGCAGAGTTTTAAAAGCCTTATGGCAGTGGCTGTCCCACAGTACGTCGTGCCCAGCCGCCACTACTTTTCCAGGCAAGCCATCCCTTCCCTGCACAACCAAGTGGGTGACAAAATCAGGTGTGCACTGCGCAACGCCATCTGTGGCAAGGTCCACCTAACAGTGCCGGTGCTAGACTATTTTACGCCCTAGGCAAGACCAGCTACTTGCGCCCCCCCAAAAAAAGGGAAGGGGTTAAAAACTCCTCTATGTCATACCCGGTAACCCTGATCTGATGGTTCCTCCATGTTATGCTGTTATACCCAGTGACCCCCATATTCCTCCATGTCACACCCGGGGACCCTAATGTCCCTCCATGTCACACCCAGGCACTTTGATGTTTTTCCATGTCACACCCGGTGACCGCTATCCCCCATGGCACACCTGATCCCTGCTTAATACCAACCCAGGGAAATGAACGGCTGCCTACAAACTCAGTGCAGAGAGTCTCTTCCTGCCTGGGGTTAAGGCCGCTCAGCTCCAGCCAAAGAGGATCATCATGCAGGCAGCACTCTGGTGGGCTCCCTTCCGGCCTCTTGGGGCCCCTCCAACAGCAGTGGAAAGCCAGGACCTGGTAGTTCCGCCACTGCCCAAGACACCTGGCATCTTCCTCTGTCCCTCCTTCCTCCCCCACCACCACCCCTCCCCTCAGCTCACAATAATCATTCATGATGGAGACAGAGTGCCGACTCGTGGCTGCGCCCCTAAGTGGCAATGTGCCCTAGGCAGCTGCCTAGTTTGCCTAGTGGAAGCACCGGCCCTGCCACCTAACTACGGATACGTGGACCAGTAAGCACAGTCAGGGACGTTATATCTCCCTAACAGCACACTGGGTAAATGCAGTGGTGGCTGGGCCTGAGGCAGATAGCAGTTTGCCGCATGTCCTTCCACCACCGAGGATTGCAGGGTGCTTCAGTTTGCCTCCTGTTCCTAACTCCTCCTACTCCGCTTCCTCATCCTCTACCACCTCCTCATCCGGTCAGCGTAACACCTTCACCACAAACTTCAGCACAGCCAGGGGTAAACGACAGCAGGCAGTTTTAAAACTTGCCTGTTTGGGGGAAAAACCACACACTGCGCAGGAGTTGTAGAGGGGCATTCAACAGCAGACCGATGAGTGGTTGCTGCCAGAGAGCCTCAAGCCCGGCCTGGTGGTGTGCGATAATGGGCGAAATCTCGTAGCAGCCCTGGGCCTAGCCGGTTTGACACACATCCCTTGCCTGGCGCATGTGCTGAATGTGGAGGGGCAGAGG
The DNA here is from genome assembly GCF_965119305.1 of Pelophylax lessonae. Lineage (NCBI taxonomy): Eukaryota > Metazoa > Chordata > Amphibia > Anura > Ranidae > Pelophylax > Pelophylax lessonae. The sequence continues at coordinate 182,419,995 of NC_138769.1, read as the reverse complement.
TTCCTTGGAAATTACCCGGATATGTCTGAGCTGCTGCAGAAAGTGCGGGCTGTCTGTGCGCACTTTTGGCATTCTCACCCTGCTGCTGCTCACCTGTCAGCGCTACAGTGTAACTTTGGCCTTCCCGCTCACCGCCTCATATGTGACGTGCCCACAGGGTGGAACTCCACCTTGCACATGCTGGCCAGACTGTGCGAGCAGCAGCAGGCCATAGTGAAGTTTCAGCTGCAGCACGCACTCATGAGTCGCTCTGCAGGAACAGCACCACTTCACCACCAATAACCGGGCCTCCATACGAGACCTGTGTGCCTTTTTGCTTTGTAACATACGCAGACTAGGCCGCAATTTTTTTTTCTCCCCTAAATGGGTGTTTATTGAATAGCAAAACAGTATCTAAAGGGTGTATCTCACATGTACAGATACAGACTAGGCCGCAATTTAATATTTTTTCCCTAAATGGGTGTTTATTGAATAGCGGAATAGAAAAACAGTATCCAAAGGGCGTATCTCACTGTAAAATATGCAGACTAGGCCGCAATTAATTTTTTTCCCCTAAATGGGTGTTTATTGCATAGAAGAATAGAACAACAGTATCTAAAGGGTGTATATCACATGTACAGATACAGACTAGGGCACAATTTAATATTTTTTCCCTAAATGGGTCTTTATTGAATAGTGGAAAAGAACAACAGTATACAAAGGGTGCATCTCACTGTAACATATGCAGACTAGGCTGCAATTTTTTTCTCCCTAAATGGATGTTTATTGAATAGCGGAATAGAACAACAGTATACAAAGGGTGTATCTCACTGTAACATATGCAGAGTAGGCCGCAATTTATTTATTTTTTAAATTGCATTTTTTTTTACAAATTTAAAAAAAAGTTTGGCCTTTAGTTATAATTTAGACTCTGTCAAAACTCATTCAGACTGGGTTATTAGCCAGGGGCTATAGCTGATCAAAACTTCATTTCTGAGATTGTTCTAAGGAGATTAAAGTCAGTTCAAGATAGGCTAGTCAAGAGCCACTATGTCCCAATGAAATGTCAGCAACTGTGGGGAGCCAAGGAACTTTTAGATGTTGCAATTAGGTCAAAGAATATACCCATGTGACCCTACCTAACAGAGAAAGATGTAATACAAAATGTGAAAAACCATACAAAACAATGGAAGTGGTGCACCTGATGGTTTGTGCATGTATTTTTACATTGGAAAAACAGTTAGACAATTCAGACAAAAAACCAATGACCGCATATACTATACATCAAATAAGAAAATGGTGACTCCTATTGATAGGTCCAGAAGGATTAGACATAACTGATTTCTCCTATATGTCATTGGAACATATCGCTGTAAGGGGGGGGGGGGGCTTAACGTGGTGGGGATTGGAACCAACATATATATTTCAATGAGAGACTATCTGGATGGAAAGACTTGAGGCCATGGTTGGTTAAATCTGGACTAAATGAGATGCTGAGTTATAATCATTTTCTATAGGAGGTACAAGGTTGGATATTTACAGACTTAAAAACATAAAAATAACAAGCCTGGGCTTTGCAGTAGGCCACTAGTCTGTCCAGCGGCACCACATTCTGTCACTATAAGTGATTCCATGGCAGTTTTTTAAGTTGGTTATTTTTTAAAATATTTTCTTCCTTTTTTTTTTCTTATTGTTTATTTTTTTTTTTTTTGTATGTATGTTGTTGTACTGCTCACTGTGGACAATGGTTCCCTTATCCCCTTTCTTTTCTAGGGGGTGGCCTCCTACTGTTTGGACCCCCCCTGACTACATACTTCATTGTGTGTCACAATGAGCGTATGGACCTAGGTCCAGAGGAGTGGGGCCGGGCTAAGTATCAGCCCAAGGTTGACTGTGCCCCCTCTCACCCTGCTGGTCCTGGATTAAGGGATTGATGCTGGTCTGGGCGATATTGTTAAACACTTCCTTCCTGTTTACATCTGGTGTTTCCCTTTTAGTTGTGCATGCACAGTTATACAGGTCAGGACTGGGAAATACATCAGATGCTGGCATAACTACTGGCCCTGATTCCTGGTCAGGGCTACAAATAGAGTTGGCTGGGGAGGGAGAGAGTGGCAGCACTAGGAGGCACAACTAATCATGAAGTTAAAAGTAAAGTTTGTGTTGCTGCTCATTCATTGGGTCTATGCTTTCTAAACTCACATCCGACCGAACGGGAGATAATGGAATGGAGGGCTACTCATTCAATGAGGCAGTTTTGGATGATGATTTGGGCTGGTAGATTCTTGTATGCCCATGGGTAGTCTGAGTAAGGGTTGTGGGGAGGAGAGAAGATGCATGAATGCCATATAGGTGTAGAGTGAATTTTGGTTTTAGTTTGTGAAGTGGTGTTTTTGTGTGATGTAAGTGTGGGGAGATTTGTTTGGGTGTGTGGTGTGGCTGCTGATTGTGTGGGTGGATGTGATGCATATGTGTAGGATGGAAATGGGGTGAATGTTGGGGGGGGGGGTGAATGGAGGCTGATTTATGTACAGAGTTTGGTTGAACTGCTGAGAGGTGGGGCTTGCCAAGATAAAATTGATTGGTGTGATTGAAATCTGTGGGATGGAGAGGTGTTGGCTAGGTGAGGATTTACACTTGAGATCAGGATTTGGATGGAGGTGATATCAAAGTCACCAGAATTAAGGTAATATATACTGTATGCTAACTTAATGATGAAAATTCTCCCCCTCACTTCTTTCTATATAGATAAAATTTCTGAATGCACTCTAAACTACCAATAAAACTGCAAATTTGTAAATTATCTAGACCAACACTATGACTTTCATACAGTAGACTGGTTCCTGGTAAGATCGTGCACTTTAGGACCCTCTATATGTGGTACTTTTGATGGTGTTTTTGTCATCCTTTCCCACTATTGATCTCTCTTTTATATGGGATAGGTACCATCATATAGAGTGACAAAATATTGTAATACTGAGTTGATAATCTTTACAACACAATCTGAAGGACATAGGAGATGAAAAAATACATTTCACTGTGCTCTTCGATTAGACGAAAATTACTTTATGGCCCTAATGTACAGTGAGGGAAAAAAGTATTTGATCCCCTGCCGAGTTTGTACGTTTGCCCACTGACAAAGAAATGATGTCTATAATTTTAATGCTAGGTTTATTTTAACAATGAGAGACAGAATAACATCAAAATATTGGAATTCCTTTTTTGTCTCACACATATGGAACATCAATGAGTCACCACTGTGGAGTGGAGAGCATTCCAGGATTACTATGAGCTATACACTATCACTATAGTGGGGTACATGCCTATTTTGCCAAACATGAGAATGTGAGGAAACTTTATCTGGTGAGTTGATACCCTGAAGGGGAGTGCTGTACCCTTCTTCACGTGGTGCAGTGGAAAGAATCTTGACAAGATTGAGTTATCACAGACACTTTTTCTATTTGCTAAAAGACACCTTCATTAAAATATTAGAGGACTCATTCTTAATTGGACATTATTCACTTTTTTAGTTCACTGAGGTTTATTATTTGTTTATTGTGACATGTGTTTATATATTTGTAGCACCACTTTTTACCATGTTTATCACTATACATTTTGGTAGATGTGTTGTAATATGGGATTTGTTGTATATCCTAATGTATTTTGTTGAGTATAACATTTTTCTCTTGTTTATACCTTCATTATTGTGTACATATCACTCCAAATCTTCCTGAAAAATCAGGGCTATCCCATGGAACACTTAGGTGTATGAGGACCCCCTATATGCAATAGGGTAAGCAGTCGTGGGGCCTTATACAACCAAGATGGTTTCCTAATACATTACTTTAAACAATACATGTATGCACAATTAAAACAATGTAAAATAATGTTTGTGAACCATATATAAGGTTTTAGTCTGTTTTTCCTTTATCACATTCATAGTCCACTGTTTCTGTTTTCTTTAAGAGCCGGTCCACACTAGCACGACAAGTCGCGCTCCCTCGAGGTCCATTGACTGCTACAGGACCCGTTGTAATAGGAGCGGCGACACAAGTCGCTCCGACTTAGAAAAAGGGTCCTGTACTACCTCGGGGCGACCTCAGAGCGACTTGCATAGACTTCCATTATGTGAAGTCCCTGCAAGTCGCTCCAAAGTCGTGGTGCATGGTAATGCACGAGTCGCCCCCGAAGTAGTAAGGAGTCGTGTCGCCTTAGTGTGAACCGACTCTAAGGCAGCAAAAGAAACTCTACTGGAACAAAAACAAACAAACAACAATTTGGCTTTAGCTATAGTATAGTGGATGTATTATAGTAGATAATACATATTCCAGCTACCATTGAGCAGCTGCAGTACATTACATCAGAGTTGGCACTGTGAGTTATGAATATTAGCCTGATTAACGCCTGATGAGTGCAAGCCAGTGAGCTATGCTAGTAAAATAATAAATATTTGACACTTAACACTGTTTAACCTGGAAGTCTCATACTACAAATGCAGCACATCACAATGGCACCCTTCATTTATAGTGTATTGAAACAGAGAGTGGCTCTGAAGTCATCATATTAGGGCCAATCTCTGCATTAGCAGGGGACTGCTCCAGGCCGGGGAGGTGCCAAAGAAGGTAAAGGTCCAGAGCACCACGTGACTTTAGGTGATTTTATCTCAAGCTCTTCTAGAAAAAGCAGCTTTTGGTGGAGTTAACCGTAACCTTTTTGGTTGTTTGAAGCAAATGCCAGTCCCAATGCCATCTGTGTACTGTATATGTGATTCCAATTGGGTGCAGATTATTTATATATATTTTTCGGTCACCTTCTGCTACATTGTCTACCAGCTTTTGACTGGTCTCTGAAGTTGCTGATGCTTATACAACAAAAAAGATATACACTATACCCACGTGACTGATCTATAGAGAATAATAAGATCATAATTCTGTGACCAATGCAACTATATAATCACTACTGTACTAGGACTTGCGGCAGGCTACTAATATATGACTTCCCTCCAAGTAAAGAAAACCAGACTATTTAATAAGGAAACACAAACAAGAATTTGGATATGAAAAGTGCAGATTCAACAGGATCCAATCACATATAAATGTAGTCATATCAAGTAAGAGGTTATTTTTTCTGCAATGGAATACTGTAAATATCTGAATAATACGCTTGGGAGCATGCATTTATTTTCCTTTAAAACCTTATAGTCTTCAGGGATAAAAAAAAAGAAAAGAAAACTTGTTAATCTACAACGATTTTCTTTCTGTGTTCTCTGCTCACTGTATGGCAAAGCAGAATGAATACTAATGCGACTTAATCCTTCTGAGTAGAATGACCATTAAAAACTGAACAATAACTTCAGCCATTTTGAAGGAAACTCTTTTTATTACATAATTGCTTTCTATGTCAATTGAAAACAACTTGCACTGGCTCTTGTTGACTAAAAACAGCATGTGTAACAAAAGGAGTAAGGTCACCATGTATTTAAATTGCTCTTCTCATTCACTGAAGTGCTAATGTGATTAAAATGTGATGCATAAGTCACTCTGTCCCTGATTAGAAGTCCAGCATTTACTAACATGTCACTAGAAGGGAATATATTAGCGAAAGCAACAAAAATGATGTTGCATGACCTCTCATCTCCTACTGAGCAATGCACTGCAGGACACATACACCAGCTGTTCCAACAGCTGCCCAATGAAGGTGGACCATGCTGTCAAAATAGGAGACAGCAAGGAGGAATGTTAAAAGGTTGCTAAAGATAATTTAAATAATACAAAATGGGCTTGTTATTTCAAACCAAGCTGTATTTATGCAAACAAACAGTTTCAAGCATCAAACACCCAGAAAAGGACATGTGGTAGAAATGATAATTGCCTGCAAATAGGGCACCAACATGTTTTATTTTTTATTTTTTTTCAACAAAGAAGAAAATCATACTTTTTGTTGAAAGGTTTGACAAAAACAAACTTGAAGTAGAACGGGCAAATTGCAAACTTGAACCTTTACAATTATTCGTATGACTTTTCCTTTGAGATTTTCCATCAAGTTCATCAGAAACAAATCACTGGAAGAGAAATATTTTGAAAAAGCTTAAAAGCTTTAATTATCTCTGACATCTGCTTGGCATCTTCTGTGATTGGCACTGCATTCACTATAGATGATAAGAATGGCATAATACATCCAGTGAACTATTTAATCAGTGTCAACAGAAAAAAGATGTTCATTAGCAATACATTTTCTTTTTTTTAGCCTTGTTGACAATAAATCCTTGTAATTTACCGTACAAATTACACAATATTCTATATAAATTCCTATAGCATAGGCTTCTCAAATGTTTATAAACAGCTCCAGTACTATTATACTGGGCATTAATGCTATCCAACACTTCCAGAGGTGTCAGATATGTGTCCCACACCAGGCACTCTGGTACACACTGGACAAATAAGCATAAAGGGTATTTTTTTTTCTATGGGTTCTTTTAGTTTTATTTTCTCCCAGGGGTTACATGGGCACTTTAACATTTATTTACCAAATAGGAAGCTGCATTCCCTTTAGTCATTTACCAATTTGCAAACAGAAATCCTGTTTCTTTATTTTTCTATAACACATCATAGGGTGGTTCACCTTGTTTACTAAGATAAGTAAGCATTCACTTTGAGAAGGGAATGTACCCTGCTACCTTAGTAAATAATCCTCATTGCAAAGCCCCTAGACCAAAGTATTTTTCTGTGCTCTCGTCTTATGGATGTAGACTCAGCCATGGCCAGGGTTGCCAATCGTCTGAAAATTTAAGGACAGTTTGTAAAAATCAGCCATTTTTACACTGTCCATAAATGTTATTTACAGACAGCGGCTTCCCATAAAAAAAATATGGTTGCAGGCCAGCTTCAGAACTGTGTATGTGCACTCCGAAAGCTGGCCGGCCTCAGGCATGTTCAGGCGTGAGTGGCCCGGCAGGCATGCAGTTAATGATGTCATGGCACCTGCTTGACAGGGGGAGTGGAGAGTGGGAGTGCAGGATGGGGAGGACTGTCTAATAGAGAGGAAGGATCAAAGAAGGAGCCCCAGTAGCAAGTGCGGCATCACGGGAATGGGGAGGACTCCAGCTGGAGGATGAACAAGCAGAGGAGGACCTTGGCATGAATGAGCCTGCTCTCAGTGCCCCCACTGCCCTACATCCCAGCAGTTCTACAGAGGAGGCAGGTCAGTAACAGCTCCAGCTGCCCAGGCCAAAGTTTTTGGGGGAGTCACTGATATAAGGAGAGACTCAGAGTGAATATAATAAGGTAAGGGGGACATTAATATAAAAGTTCCCCCCTTATATCAGTAACCGTCCCTTACTTTAGTGTATTCACTCTGCGGAAGGGGGTCTGTGATCACCAGAGTCCCCCCCCACATCATGGTTCCCCTTTACATCAGACTCTGGAGGATCCCCCTTACAGTGCAAGGGAGAACTCTGCAGACCCTGATGTAAAGAGGAACTCTGATGTTAAGGGCAATGCTGCAGAGTGCAGACCCTGATGTACAGTATGTGGGAACTCTGATGTAAAGGGGAATGCTGCGGACCATAAAGTTAGGAAAAATGCTGAAGACTCTGATGTAAAGGGGAAGCTTTGGTGACCAGAGACCACTTTACATCAGAGTTTCCCTTTATACCAGTGTCCACAGCATTCCCCCTTACATAATGGTTTGCAGGTTTCTCATTTACATCAGAGTTCCCCTTTACATCAGGGTCCATGGGGTTAGCAGACTTTGTGGACTGTGATATAAACGGGAACTCTGGAGTCTGATGTAGGAGGGGAACTCTATGAACTTTTGCCCCCTTATATCAGACTCCACAGATTTCCTCTTTACATCAGAGTCCACAGTGTTCCATTTTACATCAGGGTCCAATAAGTTTCTCCTTGCACTGTAAAGGGAAACCCTTCAGACTCTGATGTAAAGGGGAACTCTGTGCTGGGATATATTGACCTGACCTTCATGTAAAAAGGAGAAATATCTTTTTTGCCTTTTTTTATACCTTAAACACATTGCAAATAACAATGGCTGGCTATGTTTGTTGCCTAAATATTGATACGTGCACTGTTTTGCACTGGAAAGGGTCATTTTATATACATTCTTGAATTGTCAGTAAAAAATGTGGATCTGTCAGTAAATTGCATGTGTCGTGTCAGTAAAAAAATGAATTTCATCAGTAAATGTTTGGTGTCCTGTCAGTAAATTTCACGTCGGGAGGTTAGCAACACTGGTCTTGGCCACAAAAAAACCAAAGGAATTTACATGGAGCACATTATACATGCTTAAAATCTCTGTGTCACCAATAAAAAGTCACCATAAAAGTACCTTTAATGCATAAAGCATCTACTTATCTATTTTGTTGCCCCAATGAAGAGGAATCACTAGATGAAGTCTCTTCAGAAAATGCCAATTCTGGGAGTGTTGATCTCCTGTGATCCCCACAGCAATATCTTATTCCTACTGATGACCTTGACATCCCTACAGGACATAGTTGTGACATAGAGGTCAGAAGGAAAGACAATTGAGGGCTGTGGGAGACACAGGTGATTAACACTCCTTGAAGTGTCAGTTTCAAAAGAAACATCACACAGCTTCCAAAGGGACTTTTGGTTTGGCAACAGGGCCACTTTAAGCAGTAAATAATATGGAAGAAAATGGGTGGGGTGCTGCTTGTTTCAATGGGGGCAGAGGCTTAAAAAACACTCTATTACATTGTTTATAGCGTGGAATACATTTTATTTTTTGTTTGTTCACTAAGCAGTGCCAACTTGAATTCCATGCTCTATTTTAGAATTTGTTTAGAAAGCACACTTCAAGTTGACCAAGATGAAGAATGTCATTCTGATTCAGTGTGTCATTCTACGAGTAAAAGAGGAGTTTTACTTTTGTTACCATGTTTTCCTGGTCTTTGTTTTTAAAATTAGCTCCTTTTTACAGGATATTGAAAAAGCTGCTTCTATAATTGCCACCAGTGATACTGCTCTACATTTAACTGAGTAGCCAAAAATAAAAAAATAAATAAATAATTAAACATTTAGGACAAATAAAAGGGTTGGGAGTTTTTGCATGCACCCCCTTTTCCTAATATACAAGATTGCACAAAATCCTAGGAGAGGCACCAAGCATATGTGTCTCTTAGAGCACTTATTACACCAACAGAAGTACCAACATGGTGTGTTGTTAGGTTTTGCTATGCTCAAGTTTAATTTATTGTGTGATAAATGTGTATTTATAGTAAGTGCTAGTAGCAATTAGGTAGTATCTTCAGCTTTCAAATTTTGCATAGAACCAAAAACATTTACCTATATTCCTGCCTTGTATTGTTTCACTAAAGCAGAACTGTACATTAGAGAGGCATAAACACATATATTTGTGTTTCCTCATTATGACAATGCTCCTTGCCATACTGAAAAAAAAAACTTCCTTTTTTTCTGAAATATAAGAGTGGATTCTATTTACTTTAACTGCTTTTCAACCACAAGATTTCAATCAAATGTTACAATTCTATAAGAGTGAAGCCAGAAGATTTTCAGAATTGTCCAATATGTATATAAGACTGTAATATTAACTTTGTACTTTACAGTACTTAATAGCTTACATAATGGGAGATTGCACACCATTCACACATGAGGACATAAAATAACCTTATTATCTATAACTATAGTTAAAAGATTACATTAAACTTCTGAATACACATGTGCAAATTGCTTTGGTCTGAATGTAAATTCGGACAAATTTTTGGTTATTTGAAGATTTGAATGTATCGGAATCTCCCAATGAAAAAGTAACACATTTCATTGGAATTCATTTATTTTCATTTTGTCTATTTGTTTACTAATGAATTACAAATTTTTGGAATGATTCATATTCAAATCAGTTAATAAATGATCAACCAATTGTAATTCTGTTTAAAGAATAGCTGGTTGTTAGGGACTGGGTCGGGAAGGCAGCCACCACATCCTTAACAACCGATGACTCATCAGCTGTCTGCAGGCTTCCCCGCAGAGAGTTTATATGTAAACAAAGGAATGTCGGCAATATAAAATTCTGAAAAAAAAACAGCTTGGGGTTCCCTCCCCCAATCCATACCAGGTCCTTCAGGTCTAGGAGGTAGCATAGGACCAAGGATTGGGGAGTTTAAGCTTCTGGGGGAGGGGGCTACCAGGAGGCTTGTATGAGCGCCAAAGAATAAATTACGGTCTCTTCAAATAATTATTAAAGCATGATTTACACTGAAGCTTAATTGGATTTATTACATAGTATCAATGGACCTTTGGTTTAATATTAAAGTGGCCGTTAAGCTACGGAGTGTCATTTCTACAATCCCCTCTTTTACATTAACTCATGTGTCCAGTGTATGTGGTTTTGTAAAAATAAGCTGTTCTATATTGTATTTCCCAGCGCCGTTCGGCACTCACTTGGCCGGCCACCTCTCTCCTCTCCCAGTTTAAGAGCTACAGAGAAAGGGGCTTAGAAACCCCACTGACATCAGTTGGAAGGAGGAGAGAGGTGGTCGGTTACGTGAGTGAAATACAGTATAGAACGGCTTATTTTTACAAAACCACATACACTGGGCACATCAGGTAGTGTAATAGAGAGGATTGTAGAAATGACACTCAGAAATGATAGTAGCAGTCAGAGCTGACAGGCAGGGAGGGGAGGGGGGAGGAGGACAGAGCAGGGCTTAACAGCCATGATAAACCGTGGTAAGTTTACAGGGGGAGGGCAGAACCAGGCAGGATCAGTCAAGTATTTCAGGTGATTTGTCCAAATGACACACACTGTGCTGTATAACATGCTTTAAAGGGACAGGATCCATTTTTTTTTTTTAGGGTTACAAACACTTTAATGCTGGCTATAGACTATAGGCAAGTTGTGGTATTTTTGGGCATCTGACCAAACATAAAAAACTATTTCCCATTTTCCCTTACATTTTGAAGATCACCAAGAGCACTATAATCCTGAGGATATTTTTGTTAGCTGTGCCTAAATAGGGTATCACTGGAACATTTTTTGGGGTGTCGGTATTAGCGGATACATACAGTCGTTTGTTGACATGAATGTCTTTTGCCTTTTTTATTTTGAGAAATACTGTATAAAATACAATGGCATATGCAACAACAACCAAAAGCAAACTAAGTACTCTCATTTATTAAGGAATTAAATTGCCATGCTGTTGAAATGGCTGACTGTCGAATCTGATGCACATTCTTGGCTAATGCTTTGCATATTTTAACTTCAAATTTCCCTGTCACTATGTGTCAATGAAATAAAAAGGAACTAAAATCTACATCTTCCAAGTTATTTGTTTAGTGCTGATTTTCTGGGATGAAGAGCAAAGTAGTGTTGCCAATATAATTTCCTGGGTAAAGTTGACAATAGTAACATTGTATATATTATTGCTTAAACAGGATCGTTTTGTTTTTTTTTTTATTTTGTAAGAGTTGGCACACTATACATATATATATATAAAAATAGGCATTTCTCTTAACATTTTGTAACACAGACAAATGTGGTACATTATGAGGTCTCATTATGTCCCTATGTGCCTACTGAGAATTAGCCTGACAAGAAAAACAGTATTTCATTTAACTTTTTGCTAGGCAAAATGTGCCATAGTATTCTTCAAGAAAAAAATAAGTGTGCCAACAACGCAAGACTCATTATAATTGTTAACGTAAGAGAATGTAATATAAGAAAGATAACTTAACCGCTTCTGGACCGCCCGCCACAGGTTCGCCAGGCAGCCCCTCCTGCATGAACTGACGTAGGTATACATCGTTTGCGCGCATGCAACTAGGGGGCGGGCGCACACTGTTGGCAGCACTCTCCTGCCCCCACTCATCAGCGGGGACTCCGATGCATGGGGCAGGTGGCTCCGATTTCTGCCTGCCACCCGCAATCGCTCTCCTCTGAAAGAGAAGAACGGTCAGCTGTTGTAAACACAGCTGACCGTTCTTCTCTCTTGAATGAGCACAGAGTGCCTGTGATCCTCTATATAGGATCACAGGTCTCTGTGATCATTTCAAAAGCCCAACCCCCATACAGTTAGAATCATTCCCCTAGGCTCCCATTTAATACCTTGATCAAAAATAGTGTTAACCCCTTCCCTGCCAGTGTCATTATTACAGTAACAGTGCATGTTTTTAGCACTGATTACTTTAGTATTGTCACTGGTCCCCCCAAAAGTGTAAAAAATGTCAGTTAGGGGTCCGATCTGTCTGCTGCAATGTCACAGTTCTGCAAAAATTGCAGATCACCGCCATTATTAGTAAAAAAAAAAAAAAAACAATAAAAATGACATAAATCTTTCCCATAGTTAGTAGACGCGATAACTTTTGTGCAAAACTATCAAAATATGCTTATTGTGATTTTTTAACCAAAAATGTGTAGCAGAAAACAAATTGGCCTAAAATGTTAAAAAATTTAAATTTTTAGTTTTTTGGGGAATGTCATATAACAGAAAGTGAAAATTATTATTATTTTTTATTATTATTATTATTATTTTTGCAGAATTGTCGCTCTTTTTTTGTTTATAGCGCAAAAAAATAAAAATCACACAGGTGATCAAATACAACCAAAATAAAGCTCTATTTATGGGTAAAAAAAGTACATCAATTTTATTTGGGTACAGTGTCGCACAAGCTCGCAATTGTCCGTTAAAGTAACGCAGTGCCGAATCACAAAAAATGGCCTGGTCATTAAGAAGGCAAATCCTTCCAGTCCAGAAGTGGTTAAAGAAAAAAGGTCAGGGAATTTAAATGGACACCTCAACAAGACTGATAACTAGAGATTGGAGGGCTCTTTGAACCTATTCTCAGTACAATTAAACATCAAATAAAGACTTAGATAAACTAAAAGGTTTTTGTGTGAGCCCCAAGTGTAATATTCGTTTTCGGGCAGCACAAACCTGTTCAGCTTCACTAACAGCACAGCAACCCCCTGCCACCCTGGTCTGGGTATTGGCTGGTTCCTCCAGGACTATTTGCATTAGCTCAACTAAATTAAGGACAGAGTCCAATTAAAAAGAACATTCGGCTGGGGTAAATATGAAATAATGCATCTTCATAATTTGCATTCTTCATTTGAGCCAGCAGGTGGAGCATTAGGATTTATTTCACATTATATAGGCTCTTGTTTTGCTGTACAGCACACGTGCAATTGGGCCTGACAGCTAATACATGCGAGAACCCTAGTAGGGGTTCTTGGTGATTAGCTACAAGAGGCAGCCCATTGAAAGCAATGGGAGGCTAGTGGCTCCTGCAGATAATCATGGCTGCTGGCAAATAATCACTCTGTCAGCAATCACCAGCTAATCGCTAGAAACCCCACTGAGGTTCTTGCATGTGTGAATGTGGCCTAAAGTTTGTTATTTACATAACTCAATAGCTCAAGCTGCTCATCTTAGTGACACATATGTTATTGGGTGGCATAGTCAAGAGTTTCAGTAAGAAAAAATATGGCCTCAAAGCAACCACTTTTTGCTATGCTGTCCATTTAGCTAATATATGGTGAGATAATAAAAAACAGTGATATAACAAACGTTTTAAAACATATTGGCTTAAAAAAAACAACTAAAATACCTCACTCACATTTAGTAAAACACAAATCAGTGGGTGGTATGGGTATGGTTGATTTACAGGATTATTACTCAGTCACGCACCTAGACCAATTGAAACACTGGTTTAATGCTCCTGATGCACCTTTATGGGTTGATGTTGAAAAGAGCCCCAACAATCTAGACGACCTTAATGTCCTGCTTTATGTGGAAGTGTGGTGCCCGCTAAATTTGCGACTACTACCCTTCACGAGAGCCTCTATCATGGCCTGGAGGACACTGTTACACTCCACTGGTGAAGGGACAGACCAACAGGGCATTACATTTCCCATTTCGATACTGCCCGGACCAATTCCGCATCTACTCCCAATTAGGTGGGACCAGTATGGTATCCATTGTATGGATGACCTCTATATTCAAGGTTCACCAGGACTCCCCCCAACCCTACTAAACAAATACAAATGACCTCAACACCTCTATTTCACCCTCCTTAGGCTTTGTCATTTTTTATTGACCACTCCTGCCCTTTTTCTACATCTTTATTACCAAATCCCAAAGTCTGAAAAGTTTTCTCCAACCCAACAAAAGTCTCTAAAGGCATCTCACTATTCTACAACACTCTCTATAACAAACAGCGATTTGAAAAAAACAGCCCCTTACTCAAATGGGAAGCTGAGCTCCAGGTCTCCTACTCTGTCTCCCAATGGCTCAAAGCAATTAGGTTTAATCAGTCCATCACACATTATTCTAATCACTGGGAGTTGACCCTTATAATATGGGCAGGATGGTACCAAACTTCCTACAGGTTGGCAAAAAATTCTGCTAATTCCTCCTCCTTTTGCTGGAGAGGTTATTGTTCAGTAGGCACACTCCTACATATTTTATGGTCCTGCAATAATATTCACAGCTGCTGGTGGAAAATCTTCCAAATTATCTCTTCTGTCACAGGAATGGTAAGGTAAAGCAACACATTTGCTTTAACTCCCAACTTACTTGCACATACTTATTTTTCTTTCCTCCCCCCCCCCCTGTTCTGTTCAGCTACTGGGAAAGAAACAAATCCTGGACACTTCTGGGAACCAACAAGTATTTTAGTCAATCCATGAGACAGCACTGGGCCAATCACCAAGCACCAGTGTTGTCAGATGGAGCAAAAAAATGTAACTATCTGGTAATTGGAAGAAGGAAATTAAAGTAAATTATATGATCTGTAAAAATATTCCAAAATTGGTAAGTTAGTCTTCTAAACCAGACACCAATGCCAAGCAGCATATCCACTTCAGCAACTTGACTTTACTCCACTCCAGTTATAAAATATGGCTTGTTTACTGATCCACCTAAGACAGCTGATAGAACAACAATGGAATTGCAGTACATTAATTTAATTGTCTCTTGCATTTCTGTCTCTTTTGTAATAGTCTTGCCCTACATAGGACTGCTGAAGACTAGTATAAACACAGATTCTGGCATTTATACCAGATATACTTAATCACTTACCGACTGCCGCATGACTATATACTGCGGCAGTCAGCCTCTCCTGGGCAAAGTGACATATGGGTACGTCACTCACTCGCCCACGAGCCTGTAGGGGGTGAGCGCGTGCCGCCACTGGCGCGCTCCCGCCCCGCTCATTCCATGCCATTCCTCGCGAGTGTGACCGTCGGCTTCCGATGTCCGCCGGCCACTTGCGATCTCCCTCAGGAGAAGGAGAAATACAGACGGCTGATGTAAACACAGCCGTCTGTCATTCTCCCTTAGATCATGACAGAGGCTATGCGATCCTGCTTTGTAGGATCGTATTTCTCTGTGATGATCTAACAAGCCACGTCCCCTAACAGTTAGAATCCCACCCCTAGGGACACACTTAACCCCTTGATCACCAATAAAGTTAACCCCTTCCCTGCCAGTGTCATTTTGACAGTAACAGTGCATATTTATAGCACTGATTACTGTAGTAATGTCACTGGTACCCCCACAAGTGTCAAAAATGTCAGTCAGGGGCCTGATCTGTCCGCCGCAATGTCGCAGTCCCACAAAAAAAATCACAGATCGCCGCCATTACTAGTTATAAAAAAACAATAAAAATGACATAAATCTTTCCCGTAGTTAGTAAACACAATAACTTTTGCGCAAACCAATCAAAATAGGCTTATTGTGATTTTTTTTACCAAAAATATGTAGCAGAAAACAAATTGGCCGAAAATGTTAAAAAAATTTAGATTTTTGCATTTTTTTTGAGAATTTCATATAAAAAAATGTGAAAAATATTGTTATTTTTTCAAAATTGTCGCTCTTTTTTTTGTTTATAGCGCAAAAAAATAAAAACCGCACAGGTGATCAAATACCACCAAAAGAAATCTCTGTTTGTGGGAAAAAAAGGACATCAATTTAATTTTGGTACAGTGTCGCACGATCGCGCAATTGTCCGCAGTGCCGAAACGCAAAATAGGGCCTGGTCTTTGAGCAGCCAAATCCTCCAGTGCTTATGTGGTTAAAAATACATTAAGGCATTTAGTAATTAAAACTTAGCTGGATTACATGTTAGTTTTTATATGTGTTTGCAGTTCAGCTTTAAGTTACCTTTAGCCATATAAAGGGATTCCAGCAGGCAATAAGCTGTAGACAGCCCTCATTTCTAGTTTATTAGGCATCATGGAATTTCACAAGTGTTACAAAAGAAGATGTCTTTTTTAAATGTAGGAATATTTCTTGCTACAACAATATTAGGAAAATAGCAGCTTGTATTTGAGAGTAGCCAGTCCCAAACTGATATTAATATGAAATACATAGCATGTGTGTATTAACAAATTATGTAGTTATAGAATTGACAAAAGGTGCAAAATGAAGTCTGTGTGTTTCAATTGCATAATAATTTAATAACACTGAAAACATAAATGCTATAGCAAGCCTCAGGTTACTGAGTTTTTTCCATGCCTTATCATCTGTGGCTGAAGGAGCAGTCATGTGCGTTCCTTATCTCCCAGCAGTGGGCACTGGTAGTGTTTTACAAGCATGCCTGCTGTGATTGGATGTCAGATACACAGTATGTCAGTTCCAGCAACACAGGATACCAGTTCTCACCACTGAAGTGAAACCAGCACTAGCCTGGGTCCTATTGTAAGTATAAATGTAAAATAACAGCCTTTTCTAGGGTCATTATTTTATTTCTGA
This sequence comes from Pelophylax lessonae, assembly GCF_965119305.1. Lineage (NCBI taxonomy): Eukaryota > Metazoa > Chordata > Amphibia > Anura > Ranidae > Pelophylax > Pelophylax lessonae. Next base: position 182,403,272 of record NC_138769.1, on the reverse strand, counting down.
AACTTCCATTTGGCATTGTCAGTTCTTACATTCTGTTGGTTAACCATTTTTTTACATATATGACATCCCTGATTGAACCTGATATTTCATATCAAGAAGCCTAATTTGGCTTATAGTTAAATACTGTGGAAACAACAGTTAGAGGGCTCTTGTATGCGGAGAGCATTTTCATGGATATCTCTTGTTATAACCTCGAAGTCCATGATTTGTATAAGTTGTCACTTGAGCTCTTCTATTTTAAAATCTTTGATGACTATAAAGATGACTACATGAAAACACAAGGCACGGATAAGAAATAAAAAAAAAAATGTAACTCAGTGGGAGAAAGATTAGCTGATTGGCTAAACATAAGTATATGCGAATAGTCAATCTTGATGTGAAGAAGGAAAAATAATTGGGAAAGTTGATCAATTGTAAATGCAGCTTTATCTGTGTTGAATCTGGCATTTGAGATTTCATAAAAATAGTGTTACTGTTCATGGACTTCTTTAATGAGGTCTTGGGTCCAGCCATGAACATAAGACTGCGTTTCTAGCTGCAGCTATAGCAAAAGATATGATCAAGGACTTCGATCTGTTAGCTGTAAAGAGACCCAATTGCTATTCTGAGAAACTCCGGAGTTGTACAAAGTGGAGGAGAACATTTTCATTTATCACTTAAAAACTATACAAGGATAGATTTTCCAAATAGGTACATATAGGCCTGCAGCTAGGGCCTACAAAGGTTTTTGGCACTCACATAGAAGGGAAAAATACCATACTAAAAGAAAGAAATTAAAATAAAATTTATAATATCATTATATATATATCATAGAAAGAGAAAAACAAAGGCTCATATATTGACTTGAAGCATCAATAAACAATGCATTACAAACAGTGTGCTGGTGATGCAATTTTTTTGGAGAAACAATATAAATGGGGCACTTGTTACACCTAGTCAACCCAGGGTTTCCATAATTTCTCAAAAACAGCTAATGAACCTAAGTCTGAGAGAAATAAGTTTTTTTTTGTACAAATAGTGAGTCTTAATTAATTTGATAGCTTCAGATGAATTTGATGGCAGTTGTTGCTTCCAGTATTAAAATGAATCATTTTTAAATATATTTAGGTATATAATGTATCTTCTAATGAAGATTCTTCATTAAATCGACCCCCCTTTTTATTACCTTTTTTTTTTTTTATAGTTATCTGCGATTTTTATGTCAATTTTTTGTTTGGTAATTTAATGTTTTGTCTCCGTTTTTGTCTCAGGACTTACAGCCTTGTCTTGAAAAAACTTTTCTTTTCTATGCTATTTTGTTAGAGTTGCATTCTCTTTTTCACTGTTTTTAGGACATACTTTATTTATGTTATGTCGAACAGACAGGAGTGCAGCTGCACCATTACAACAACATTGTTTTTCACAGATTTTTAACCACTTTTTGCAGCAGTTTTCTACAACCTTCTTTTTGTTCGGCAATCCAAATTCCTTATTTACAGCTAAGCATTAATCCCATACTAGTGATAAAGGAAAGTGATCACAATAGTGATACCTATAGCGCTTGCTATGTGTTCCCTAGTGGAAATTCATACAACACACATATTACTAAAAAATACCTGAAATAAATAAATCAATTGCACTGATAAATATAGATAGTGTAAAAATTAATTTTTCTCATAAAAAAAGTCCATCCAGTGTATAGTGATAAATTATCAATTAATGAATAAAATTTAAATAAAAATAAGTCCAAACACAAATTAAAAATGACTAAAGTGCTGGTGCTTCTTCCTTGACTTCTTGAGTGCTTCCTTCACCGTGAAAAATAAATGAAATGCCCACTCACCAGATACTGTGGGTCCTATATGTCGTATGACATTAAAACCATACGTGCTTAATAGAAGATCCTTTCCAGGTTCGGATTCACTCTCCCTGGATGTAGACAGCCACTTTGGTTAGACTTCCACCATAGGATGTATCTCCTCCAATCACGAACCAATTCCTGGGATGTGCTTCCCCTGTAAATCACCTCCAATCACAAGCCGTGATGGGGGAATAAACGGATAGTGTGGTATTGTTTTCCAATAAATTTTATTGCACACACCCCGCACACTTCAACGGTAAAAATCCATAAAAAAACTCCAATGGTGAATACAATCAGGTGTCATACACATCCAAAATCCAAAAATTGCAGCAAAAGGTGAGGCAAACCGTGATCAATCCAAGCAATAACTGACAAACGGACAGGACTGTCATACACGTGTGCTCACATAGTGGAGAGCGGTAGTTCCGGCTTGCGTTCCACTCGAGTACGTATGACGTCACTACGTGCGTTCCACCTAACGCGTTTCGTAATTGGTTAGACGTCTTCAGAGGTGGAGTCACACGTCTAGCCAGATCTTATATGCCGGAGCTGCCGCTCTGCACTCCGCCCATCTCCGCCCATAAGTTCTACTCGGAAAACGGAAGTAACTTCGTGTTCCCGCAGTAATATTTTACTTAACAAGCAACAAAAAATCTTTGTGCGAAACTCTGGTTTATAAGAACATTCTCCCTTAACTTAATAGCAGTTAGCTCTCATAGCTTGTAATAATACTTTCTGCTATATTTATTAAAATTTGTGTACATGTGTAAATAGTATAATGTCTCTCAGTATTAAATAACTCTTTATTAAATGAAATTTTAAAATTATTTGGGGTGGCGTTACTACACAATTTTATATTGTTTACATCTTAAAAATCTTTATTCGTTATAATTTAATCTATAAAAATTAATTTTATTAAAACCAATTTTTAATTATTAAAATTGGTTACTAATTTTTGTTTATAAAATACGTGGATTTACAAAAAACACTTTATTTTATGTTGATGTTATATATTTATGTCTTAAATGTGAGTAGAGAAACTTTATTTATAAGTAATTACAAAACATTATTTTATTCTAAAATTTTAAAATACTATGGTTGAACAGAGAAGATTATTTTAAAATTATTTTCAAAAAAATATATTTTAAAATATATTTTAAAATTTTAAGGATTTGAAATAAAACAGTTAATATCCATGTTGACGTTCATACCCTTGGGCTGTAGGGTGGAGAGTTCGTAAATCCACCGTGACTCATTCTGAGAAACGGCGATTCGCATATTGTTACCCCTCCAGTTTTGTTCAATCCTATCAATGCCCAAAATGGTAAGAAAGGTAGGGTCCCTGTTGTGTACCATTCTAAAATGTAGGGAAAGACTATGATTTTTAAAACCTTTCTTAATATTGGCAATGTGCTCACCCATACGCACCCTGAGTTCTCTCGTGGTGCGACCCACATATTGTAGCCCGCATGGGCAGGTGAGGAGATACGTAACATGGGTACTACGACATGTAATTAGTTTCTTTATATTATATTTCTTTTTCGTTACATTTGATTGGAACTCAAGTACTTGTCGTTTTCTAGTTTTCACAGTTCTGCATGATTTGCATCTTCCACATGAGTAAAAACCTTTGTAATCTAAAAAGATTAAAAGTTTTCTTTGGGGATCTGGGACATTCTTCACCAGTTTATCTCTAATGTTGGGTCCTCTCCGGTATATAAACTTCGGCCGGTTTGGAATGACCTCCCTCAACTTTTCGTCTCTCAGAAGAAGGTGCCAGTGCTTTTTTATGATGTCTTCCACTTTCTTATATCTTACATTGTACTGTGTGATGAAGTTCAAAGAGTAATCCTTATTTTCTTTTTACTTAGCTTTTAGAAGTGATTCTCTATCCATGCTTTTTACATCTTATTTTTTCCAGTATGTTTCTTTTATATCCTTTTTCATGGAACCTGTCTAAAATCATATCCGATTGGGTCATAAAATCCTGTTCATTGCTGCAATTCCTTTTTAGGCGCATAAGTTGTCCCTTAGGGATTCCTTTAATCCAGCTAGGATGGTGTCCACTGTGAGTAGGGATATAACCATTCCTATCTGTTGCTTTAAAGTGCGTTTTTGTGCAGAGTCCTTTTTCTCCCTTAGATATAGTAAGGTCCAGGTAATGTATCTCATTCCTATCCCATGTCCCGGTAAATTTAATTTTGTAACGGTTGTTGTTCATGTCTTCTATATACTCCCTTAGTGTTTCTTCCGATCCTTTCCAGACGATGATCACGTCATCTATATACCTTCGGTACATTACTAGTTCATCACGTTTTTTCCCATAGATTTCCTCGTTTTCCCACTTACTTAGAAAGAGGTTGGCTACACTGGGTGCGTACCGAGCACCCATGGCAACTCCTTTATGTTGGCGATAGTATTCTCCCTGGTGCCAAAAATAATTGCTTCTCATTGCCATCTTCAAAAGTTTCAAAATAAATTCTTTTTGTTCTGGTTCCAACTCTAGTTGATCCTCTATGGCCCACTTAATGGCTGATAAGGCATCCTCTTGTTCAATGTTCGTATATAACGATTCCACATCTATGGTGGCTAAGATAATATCATCATCTTCCCATGTGTGTGAATTGATTAAATTAATGAGATGTTTGCTATCTCTAAGATGTGATGGATAACGTGTGACCAGAGGTTTCAGGTACGTATCTAAGTATTCTCCTATGCGTGAGAAGAGGGAATCTATCCCACTAATTATGGGCCTACCCGGTGGTTTTTCAGAGTTTTTATGGACCTTCGGGAGTTGATAAATGACAGGTGTCCGGGGGGCTTCGGGAAGTAGGTAGCGGTATTCCTTGTTAGTAAGTATTCCCTTTTTGTGTGCCCTTTTCAGATATTTCTTGCATTTCCTTCTGTATATGTTTAAAGGATTACTGTTTAATTTCGTGTAGGTTTCTTCATCATGTACTAGCTGACGTCTAACCAATGACGAAACACGTTAGGTGGAACGCACGTAGTGACGTCATACGTATTCGAGTGGAACGCAAGCCGGAACTACCGCTCTCCACTATGTGAGCACACGTGTATGACGGTCCTGTCCGTTTGTCAGTTATTGCTTGGATTGATCACGGTTTGCCTCACCTTTTGCTGCAATTTTTGGATTTTGGATGTGTATGACACCTGATTGTATTCACCATTGGAGTTTTTTTATGGATTTTTACCGTTGAAGTGTGCGGGGTGTGTGCAATAAAATTTATTGGAAAACAATACCACACTATCTGTTTATTCCCCCATCACGGCTTGTGATTGGAGGTGATTTACAGGGGAAGCACATCCCAGGAATTGGTTCGTGATTGGAGGAGATACATCCTATGGTGGAAGTCTAACCAAAGTGGCTGTCTACATCCAGGGAGAGTGAATCCAAACCTGGAAAGGATCTTCTATTAAGCACGTATGGTTCTAATGTCATACGACATATAGGACCCACAGTATCTGGTGAGTGGGCATTTCATTTATTTTTCACGGTGAAGGAAGCACTCAAGAAGTCAAGGAAGAAGCACCAGCACTTTAGTCATTTTTAATTTGTGTTTGGACTTATTTTTATTTAAATTTTATTCATTAATTGATAATTTATCACTATACACTGGATGGACTTTTTTTTATGAGAAAAATTAATTTTTACACTATCTATATTTATCAATGCAATTGATTTATTTATTTCAGGTATTTTTTAGTAATATGTGTGTTGTATGAATTTCCACTAGGGAACACATAGCAAGCGCTATAGGTATCACTATTGTGATCACTTTCCTTTATCACTAGCACCCGCACTTTAGATAGCAGCTGCTATTCATTTAATAATCGCAGTATTTATTTATCTACACACGATTTTTTCATACCAGGTTTTTGAAACAACCTCCTTGGCGCGCCAATATACATAGTATATTTTCTTCCACATTAATCCCATACTCTCTTGTTCTGATAGTGTCAGGCTTTTCCCTTTCATGACACTCTTTGCTTTCCTTTCCTCAAGGACTGAAAATGTTATAATGAGTTGTTGGTCTACTCTTTTTTTTTTTTTTTCAGCCTCTATCTTCTTATTTTCCTACCTCTATCTTCTTCTTCCAGTGGTGATAAAAAACATAAAAAATAAATGCATCAAAAGTCCATTTATAAAAGCAATCTCTCAAAAGAATGCATAAGCGTGATAACACACAAAGAGTCTTTTAAAGAAAGAAGTGTTTTCCAATTGGACCGATGTGAGACGACAAATCAGTGACACAAACATGAATAAGATGGCCCCTTACTGACTGGTAACAAGAGCCAGGTGCAATGAAATATAACTTCCACTCGTGCACAAAACTTGTCTGCTGTCACCCAAGTGGTATGCGTGGCTTCTTACCAGAATTCTAAAGAGGGTAGGCCTGGAACCTCTGTTGGCATATGGGTAGTGTGGACAGTATCCAAAGTCAGCTTCCGACCATAAGGTATAGGTGTCTATCCCTTCCTAGGGGTGTATAACTCTTCTTTAAGGACCGAGGCTGGATATAGCTGTCTCAAATGAAGCTCCCCCAAAGTGGAAAGGAAAAATGGGCAATAGTGTGTTACCCTTATTAAAACACTAGAAAGAGCTGTGACGAAACACGTAGAGCGTAATCACATAATTTCCGCTCCATTGGAACGCACATCCGGTGGTTGGAACGCATAGCGTCCCTTAAGTAACCGCTAGCGAGGAATTTGCAGTGCCTATTACATTGTATGCTTGTTTACCTGCCTTTTAATGTGAGTACCATTTTTATTTGAGTAAAGAAGTCAATTTTTTACGCAATACTTCACTATATGAGGCTCTTCTTCTTGAATATGACCTGGGAGTTTCCTTACATAAATTGATGGATGTGAACCACACATGAGGCTTTATCAATTTTATTGAATACATCATACATATGGGAGAGAGGATCCAGTAGCAACCATTGATGAGACCGGTATACAGAACATTTCTGGCTGAGGGAAACCCATATTAACATCACGCTGGTTACCCCTGTAGGGGTGCCGAGCTCCGGTGAGTGTGGGATTAATTGAGAGGGGAGCACTGGTTTCCTCACCCGGCATGCAGTATCTGGATCACCCTGAGATTCACCCATCAACGTTACTTGGAATCCAATTCACATATAACCACCTTATGGACTTTTACTGCCCATTATTTACATTTCACTAGTCACCTCTTTCCACTTTAAGGGTTTAAGGGTTGACCCATACTGCCATATCTCTCTCAGATATAATTTTATAGACTGCACTTTATCCCCCTAAAGCCATCATTATTTATATTATTTCAATTTAATACTACCAATAAGATATATTGGACCCACTTCACACTGCGTCACTTTATTATCATTATTTATTGAACACACTATTGCTATATTTACATGTTTAGTGTTTATTTCACATATTAAGTGCTTTATTTATTTATTGATCAGTGGCCAATGCCCTTTAGCTAATATTGGGCCAAAATATTTCAGTACCCTTGTTCACTAAGCACTTTCCATTTATATTATATTTATATCTTCTGATTGTGGTATTAATATTTATTTTTACGCACACCATCTACTAGCACCTTATTGCACTGAATGCACCTTTTTTGATTGTTGATTCTTTCTGATATGTAATTATTTCTAACATATTTATTGTGGTGTTAGAGACTTAATAAGCATCACCCCATTATATTAGTACCCAAATACTTTAGGCAGCTCCATACACCTCACAATCTCTATACAAAACTAAGCAATGTGCTAGAGGGGTGTGACCACCTAACACTTACACCCTTAAAAACACTTGCGTCAATTACGGCATTCTTTGCTCAGCCAAACTGTTACACAAAATCGGATGTGATGAAACACATCAGCACGTGGCTACACGGCAAACCGGAAGAGGAGATCGGGTGAGCGGCAGCGCCTCTCGCTGGTCCGACACACCGCTGTGGTCATATTTTTAGAGCGTGTAAGTGCAATCTGATTGGGCTTGTACTTCATTTTACAATAAAGTATTTAGACATTATTGCGCTAGTGGGGCTCTTCTGTTTGTGTTTCATGTGGATGGGAGAGGAGGACCTTGCCAATGGACTAATACTGGAAGTGGAGTACTCTGATTGCTTGTTACACTGCGCTCTCAGCCCTAACCCTGTTGATGGTGGACCATATTGTAGGGTGAGTTATTTGGCTGAAGGGGAGTGGAATCACAGAGGTGGCCGAACCCTTGGTGACCCCTTTTATAGAGCACGGGACTCATTTTTACCTGATCACTGATTATTTTAGATTTTTTCAAATTTACCATCTATCATTTTTTTTTAATATCACCCATTTTTTTGGGAGCACAATAGATTGGATGTGGACTGCTGATATTTATTCATGTGCATTCATTTAATTGGGTGTTATAATCACTTTGAATCAATAATGATCACTGCAATTTTGATCACATTTGAATTTATAGAATATTAATTTTTTATTTATTTATTTATTGGAAAACCTATCTTTGGCACGTGGTGAGTGCAGATCTTGCGCAGCTAACGGGATTTGATTTACACTTTATTATAAATTGTTACACCTGCTCCTTCTAGCAAAATTATTTTTTTCAATTGAGTAAAAAAAACTTAATCATCTGTCAACTGTATATTGCTGGCTCTGTCACTTCCTCCTTCCTCCTAGTGCTAACATTTTTGCAATGAATGGGCTACCACACCCTCCCAAAACATACTACAACTGTGCCACCAGTTCTTTCTAGCAAGTCACATTCACTCCATCCAATGTTTTAGCTTAGTTTGCTTAAAATAAACGATGGATACATGATCAATTATTTATGCCAGCTTTCTCAAATGGAAATACGTAAAGTGATATGACATGCTTTGACAGACATCTATAAAGTGTCCGTGACCTTTTTAGTGGCTACATCAACCAATCAACCAATCAATGCAATCTATTCTTATCGTTATCTTAAAATAGAGTAAACGGTTGCATAGCTTTGTATTGCTTGTTACTTTCATTTTGCTAGCAGACAAATATACTCAGTGAAGATCTAAAATATAATTTGAAATCTCTTGTAAGTAAATGTGGCTTGATGTGACTTATTTTGGTAATTTGAAATTAGAATCGCAGGTGGATCTTAATGACAATAATCATGAAAGAAACTGAGCTATCACCAGGGTCTGACAATTTACGTCACAGTGAAGAGTAAAATACAGGGAATTAGATATACTGACTGACAATCATCCTAATTTAAGCATGCTCTGTGGTAATTGTCTTTCCTGAGCCATATTAATGAAAGTCATGTCAACTGCCATCTGCTTTTCGTAACAGAAATCGATAGATTTAGAAAAATCTTTTAAACCAATATTCATTATTTCTAATACTAACATTACCAGTATTCAAACATATCACTAAATTATTTTTGTACTAATCAGTTTATTTTTTAAAATAAATTAACTTTTCTGCTTAGACTCATCTTGCATATTCTGCTTATCTTTCAGAGGAACATTACAGCATATTGTTTTCAAATATGTTGTACACTATGGGGTATAATTATAAAGCAGTGAATGTGACATTCACCAAGCATTCACTCCAGGTGGATCTGCTAGATACACATTTTGCTTCACCTGCAGTGAATAGTTTATGTCACATTTACTGCTTTATAATTGGGCTAAAATGTAAAGGAAAAAAAATCTGGCCTACTTGCACTCTTAGAGGTATTTTTGGTAATATAAATCAGGGCCAATTTTCCTTCCACTTCTTTAAGCAAAAAGATAACAGTATTGGATTTCCCTTAATTTGTACTAGTCCATCCCATCAGGAAAACAGGCTGGTATACCCTTTTAAAGGGCAGCAAGGCATGGGAATACCAACACCAAAGTTCCCTGTCAAAGTTCCAATGATGGGCACTAGGCTGTTCCATACTGGTGTTGCCACAAGTAGAACAACAGGTCTGTGTCTTGTCTGTGCAGCACTTCTAGAATAGACCAGAGAAGTTCACCATGCAGGTGCTGACCAATCAGAATCATTCTCGTCTGTTCCAGAATCTCTGCACATAGAAATGGGGATTTCAAATCTCCTGACCACTGGACCAGCTGTGTGGGCACTGACAGCTCAGCATCCCCGCAGGTAAGTACAGCATGGACCGGGGGGTAGCTTTGTACAGTTTTAGTTCACTTCTTTTGGAAAGGTGAGATAACAGTTTAAAAATTGATCCATCTTTAGAGTGATATGCCTATTTAGAGCTGAACTAAAATATACAAGTTAAGACAGCTCTGCATTCTTTGTTGCATTATTATAATGTGTATGCAAGGAGTGTAAGTACCTGGACTTCACTTTATCTGCAAGTCTTACTGAACTAAAGCAGAAAACAAATCAGGTCCCCTGCCCTGCTAGACAAGGGAGTGCTGTATGTCAAAGCTGTTGAAATTTCGGAGCTTGATGGACAGAAATACAAATATCTATACAGCTGTTGTTCTGGAGTTCAGCTTTAACTACTTAAGCCCCGGAAGATTTTACCCCCTTCCTGACCAGGGGGTATTTTGCGATTCGGCACTGCTTGAATTTAATGGACAATTGCGCGGTTGTGCGACGCTGTATCTAAATGAATTTGGCGTCCTTTTTTTCCCACAAACAGAGCTTTCTTTTGGTGGTATTTGATCACCTGTGCGATTTTTTGATCATGCGCTATAAACAAAAAAAGAGCGTAAATTTTGAAAAAATAGCAATATTTTTCACATTTTTTTATATGAAATTCCCCCCCAAAAAAATGTAAAAATCAAAATTTTTTTAACATTTTCGGCCAATTTGTTTTATGCTACCTATGTTTGGTAAAAAAAATCGCAAAAAGCGCAAAAAGGTCACACGCGCGGGGGGGTGCGTGACCGCGCGGGAGCGCGCCTCCGGCGGCGCGCACTCGCTCCCTAGACCCTCACAAGCTAGCGACGTAGACCTACGTCGCTTTGCCTGTGAGGGGCTGACTGCCGACGTAGATCTGCGTTAGGCAGTCGGCAAGTGGTTAAAATGTGTTCTCATGAGCAAATTGTCATAATTCCTAGGTTAGATTAGGTTCACCTTTAAAAAAAAAAATAATAAATGCACATTGTCACATAGGAAAACAATGTGCATTAAATCTTTTCATGTAACAACACTGAAGAAATGACACTTTGCTACAATGTAAAGTAGTGTGTGTACAGCTTGTATAACAGTGTAAATTTACTGTCCCCTCAAAATAGCTTAACACACAGCCATTCATGTCTAAACCTCTTGCAACAAAACACTGGGAGAGATGGGAGAGATACAGTATCTAGCTCTGTTACAAAGAAGTATACAACAAAAAACTCTACAGTAAATAAACACCAGATAAAGGACTGCTCCCATTAGGGTTCCTGCTGGGGAGCATTGATCTGCTTAGGATTCAGGGCCATAAAGTCGAGATGCTAAGCATAGGGTGGCATTTGGAGAGCTGATTCCACGTGTAAGCTTATTAATTCTAGCTACAGAGGTGTTGCTCGGGTTGTGCATGTCTCAGAGGGAGGATAGTTTGGCTTCACTCTGGGTGAGAAATAGGATAAGCAAATGTTTATTGTAGACCATGTTAGAGCATGAAAAAGGCGGTGTATAGTCAGGCCTGGATTTGCAATAAACACGTGGTCAATGGTCTCCGTAGTAAATAAAGGGAAAGGGAAAAAAAGAAAAAGGGGAAAAGAAAAAAAATAGGAGGGGAGGAGGATTGTGTTAACCATTTGCATGACTAGTGAGTTGAAGTAGTCTGTACATAGTAAAGAGAATATGTGTAGGAGAAATTGAGCTAGGGTGTGATCTAAATTATATATTGCGGTGCACCTCAGACCAATAGGTTTAAAGGTGTGGGCACGACCACCAAATGTGTAATAGTGACCCACAATCAGTCTGGCAACTCCAGCAGGTCTCCAGGGTTTCCGGTAGAAATTTATGTAATAGAGTGGGAGTTCAATACCAACGTGCAAGACATTTATTGATTCTTTGTGAATGCTTAAATGTATTGGTTCCCAATCTTCTGGCGAAAGAGGCAGAGAGGGGTCCTTTTTCCAAGCTGCACAGTCAGTGCCTCCCCAGGGAGGATGGTCAGCAATGAGTAGTGAGTGCATGGTAGAGATCAGATGGCCCTAAGGGACCATCCGGAAGCATAGTGCCTAGAATAGTGTTAGAGATCAAGAAATGGCAGATTCTGCATCCAGGGAGCATAAGTAACGTGAGAGTAGGAGGTAGGTTGTAATATTTTTATAACTCTTCTCAAGAGTCACACCAGTCCTTGCATCAGGGATGAGAGCTCTTTAGAGGAGTACTGAGGCAGGGTACAGTGAAGATTTCAGGAAGCTTAGTACACATCCCTGCTAAATCCTCGCACGCATCATGATCTGCTAGTATTGCATAGAGAAGAACAGAAACCTAATAATAATATCACTAGGTTTAAAATAAAGTAATGAAAACAGAAAACTTTTATTTAACCACTTGCCGACTGCCAGCTGCAGATTTACTGCGGGAGGATGGCTCGGCTGCACAAAACGACGTAGCCCTACATCGGTCACGCGCGTGGTGCTGGGGGGCAAACGCGCGCCACGCCACCGGGGGTGCACTCCCGCCCCCACTAGGCAGCCGGCATGAGTGAACACAGCTGACCGTTCTCTCTGAAATGATCACAGAGTGCCTGGGATCCTCCTATATAGGATCACAGGTCTCTGTGGTCATTTCCAAAGCCCATCCCCAATACAGTTATTAAACACTCCCCTAGGCTCACACTTAACCCTTCGATTACCCCTAGGTTAACCCCTTCCCTGCCAGTGTCATTATTACAGTAACAGTGCATATTTTTAACACTGATTACTGTAGTATTGACACTGGTCCCCCCAAAAGTGCCAAAAATGTCAGTTGGGGGTCTGATCTGTCCGCTGCAATGTCGCAGTCCCGGATCGCCGCCATTACTAGTAAAAAAATGTAAATAAAATGAAAACGACATTAACCTTTCCCGTAGTTTGTAGACGCGATAACCAATCAAAATACGCTTATTGCAATTTTTTTACCAAAAATATGTAGCAGAATACAATATGGCCTAAATGGATGAATTTTTTTTCTGGGAATGTTATATAGCAGAATGAGAAATAATTTTTGTTCCAGAATTGTCGCTCTTTTTTTGTTTATAGCGCAAAAAAATTAAAATCGCAGAGGTGATCAAATACCATCAAAAGAAAGCTCTAATAAAAAGTTATTCCAGTACAGTGTCACACAACTGCGCAATTTTCCGCTTTCTGGGAATGTTATATAGCAGAATGTGAAATAATTTTTTTTTCCAGAATTGTCGCTCTTTTTTTGTATATAGCGCAAAAAAATAAAAATCGCAGAGGTGATCAAATGCCATCAAAAGAAAGCTCTATTTGTGTGAAAAAAGTTATTCCAGTACAGTGTCACACAACTGCGCAATTTTCCGTTAAAATAAAGCAGTGCCGAATCGCAAAAAAATGGCCTGGTCATTTGGGGGCAAATCCTTCCAAAACAAATTAGCATGTTGATGAGGGGGAAAAAGTGAAATTGTGGAAGGCAAAAAATAGGCCGAATACACTTCAGCTTTAAACCTTTGATTTGCGATCTGTAAAAGTTATTATTTTCCTTTATCCAAATCAAGTTAGTTTAATTTATTGCTCTTTTAATATTACCTTTAGCTAAAACTATCATTTCATTTGAAGACTTCCATCCTTTTTATAAAATGTTTCAGTGCTAATGCATCAATAATTCAGTGTGATTTATTTTGGACATTTACATAAACTGTATATTCAGTATATCCTGTTCAAAAATGAAATCTATGTCAGCGACTGTAAAGTGGAATCTAGCAATGTAAATGTGGAGAATTACACACTGATGGCTTGCAATGCATCAGACAAAAATGCTAGGAATTAAATCAGCATGTTTCAAATTATTTATGTTATGCCTGCCAAAGAAACCTATTGGTTGCAAGAAAGAATTAAATTTGCCCATTTGTTGGAACAGATACATAACTTCATTGAAATGCTGTTTCTAAAGTATAATTGGTATACTGAAGTTTGTTGTGTCATAAAGCCACAGTGTATGATAGAAAATGAAGCATTATTTTTAGACAAACAGTGCATGACAGTTCTTAGCTAAAGGGTATAAAATACTTCACTTTATAAATCACGCTAATACTTAGAAACAGAGACTGCAAATGACTTTTAAATGACCTTTATCAGTATCAGTGACATCACTTGCACATTTCTCTCCTTTTCCAGTTTGGTTTATTATTTAATTCCATGTGATTTGTTCACGTTCTGATCTGAGTTTACTTTTTTCTCTCTCAGTATGCTTATTTCCATGCCAACAAAAAATAAAGAATCTGTCGATGGAGGTTGCTATAGCACCAGAGAAAAATCCAAGAACTGCAGGTCTTCAAAGTCATTTTAATACGGTTCTGCATTCCTTGTTATTTTATGAAGTCTAAAAGACTTTTTTTTCCAAGTAAAAAGATGTGTACAATTAATTGGAAAATAAACATGCCTATTTACTAGATCGGTTGATACTTAGTTTCTAAGGAGCTTATATTGTTAAGACCTTTGCTGTACTTAATCTGCATTTGGTAAACTCACAAAAAACAAGAGTTTATGTTACTTATATTGTAATTCCTCCCTGAATTTACTGTACACTATAGAGATTTACATTCCTTTTATGTCCCATTGAGAGTGGTTGCTGAAAAACGAAGTTGAGTATAATCCCCTCAACAGTTATATTGACATTATTAAAACTTGACAATTCTATCCAGAATTAAAAGGAACAATTCTGTGTTTATTAATGTCTAGATGCCCAAACCAAATTTAACATGGTCAACATGTGTTGGTTGCCTTGACAATCATGCTATGACTTACTTTCACACCTAGATCATTTTGATCATTTGAAGGACACATTGTGTGTTGTTTTAACCACTTGCTGACCGCCGCAAGTACATATACTGCGGCGGTCAGCCCCTCACAGGCAAAGTGACGTATGGGTACGTGACTAGCCTGTGAGGCTCTGGGGAGCGAGCGCGCACCGCCGGAGGCGCGCTCCCACTAGGTCATGGACCCCCCGCGCGCGTGTGCCCGGTGGACCCGATGTCCACCGGGCACTCGCGATCGTCCGTGACAGCGGGAGAAAGGCAGGCGGCAGATGTAAACAAGCCGCCTGTCATTCTCCCCTGTGTAAGAACAGTGATCATACGGGTCTACTATGTAGGACCATTGATCATTGTTCCTACACCTCAAGCCACAGCCAATCACAGTAAGAATCACGCCCCTAGGGACACACACCACCCCTCCCTCTCAAATAAAGTTAACCCCTTCACTGCCAGTTTCATTTTACAGTAACAGTGCATATGTATAGCACTGATTACTGTAGTAATGTCACTGGTAACCCCAAAAGTGTAAAAATGTCAGTCAAGGGTCCAATCTGTCCACCACAATGTCGTAGTCCTGCAAAAAAAAAAAAAACGCAGATCGCTGCCATTACTCGTTAAAAAAAAAAACAACAAAAATTACAAAAATCTTTCCCTTAGTTAGTAAACGCAATAACTTTTGCGCAAACCAATCAAAATACGCTTTTTGCAATTTTTTTTACCAAAAATATGTAGCATAAAACAAATTGGCCTAAAATGTTAAAAAAAATAGATTTTTACATTTTTTTTGGGGGGGGGGGAATTTCATATAAAAAAGTGTGAAAAATATTGTTATTTTGCCAAAATTGACGCTCTTTTTTTGTTTATAGCGCATGATCAAAAAATCGCACAGGTGATCAAATACCACCAAAAGAAAGCTCTGTTTGTGGGAAAAAAAGGACACCAAATTTGTTTAGGTACAGCGTTGCACGACCGCGCAATTGTCAATTAAAATCATGCAGTGCCGAATCGCAAAATGACCCCTGGTCAGGAAGGGGGTAAAATCTTCCGGGGCTTAAGTGGTTAATAAAGACGCAACTTTCTTTTTTATACAATGACATCTGTGCACTTAAAAAAAAAGTGTTTATTCTAATGTTTATTTTTTTGTTTTGCAATTGTACCTGACAATTACAGGATTATATAGATGATATTTCAGATGTCACTGTAGCCTGAAGGTAACAGTGTTCACTTGCAAGCTAAATGCATTTTTTCCAAATAAAGCCTTTAGTCTGTTTGTGATCACTATGTCATAGATAACAAATTGATCGCATGTCTGGGAGCCGTGATAATTGCTTCCTGACCATTAGTGGAGACCACAGTTGTGAGTGACATCCATAATTGAGAGTCACCACCTATACAAAATATTTTTCTTAATTGCACCCAACCAAAGGACTAATATTTATGTATTCCCAGCATGAGGTATTGTGCTGAGAAATTATAATATACAGTACAGAATGTCAATGAAAAGGGGTTTTGCTTGTCCCTTTTAGCTATTGTCTCCCTCCTCTTATGTTAAACCTTATCCCCATACCATCTCCCCGTACCATCTCACACACTAGATAAAGACAGTGAATTACAAAAGAGCCTGGTGTCAAAGGAATATTCCTATAGAAGCAGCCAGATATCTACAAAGCTAGCCAGATATTTACAGAGAACAACTTGCATTAACTTCTACCCTGAGGGTGGTCAGGTCACATCTGCATGTCTACTTGCCAATCTCTGCCAATCCCTGCAATGATTTCTGCTCACCCAATACATAAAATTAAAAATATTAACAACAACAATCAACAAAATCATCCAGAACTCTCCCCAGAGCTACATCAAGATACAATCTTATCTCAAAATTCCAATCAAACCACTCTGTTTATTCTGCCTTTTGCTGTCTTTTCCCCTCCTTCCATGCTCCTCTTCATGTCTCCTCTGGAGCCTCTCTCATCCCCTGGAACGCCTTACCCAAATCTGAGTACATCCTAATCTGTCCACCTATAGGTGATCCCTGAAATTCTATCTCTTCAGGGAGGCCTCTCCTGCCTCTAAATTATAAACTGTAGGTTTACTTTCTCCATTAGATCATCCCTAAGTTGTTACCTTTTGTATCCTTTGACCCTCTTTTAGATTGCAGGTTCTAACAACAGAGCCCTCTGATTCCTCTTGTATTGAATTGTATTGTCTCTCTCTATTATGTGCTACACAAACTGTTGGCACTATATAAATCCCGTATAACAAAATAATAATTAACTCCAAATATTTCATTTTTTTCTCTCTTGGCTCCAATTTCCAAATCCTTTACCACCATTAGAAACTACTAATTGTTCAGGTGAATATATCACAGATCAAATTATATATCATTAGAAGTCAGACATGAAAAAAAAAAATCTGCACTTTGGAGTCACATTTGTGGACACTGAACAATTATGAACATACTGAGTAATGGCATTCTTTATGCAGCCTGAGTGCTTTCAAGCACATCTAAGGAACCAATTTTCTTAAGTGGACTGCTACAGTTATGAAATTGGTGTTATAAGTTTTAAGTTGAAAAATAATGGGCATCTATATTTTACATTGGAATATTTAAAATATTTGAAAAAGACAGCTGTGAATGGAATTTATGCATTTTACTCCTTTAGCAATGGGTTTAAATGCCATATTAATGTTCAACCCCATGAGCACTCAAAAGATATGATATTTAAATAAGATGGTTACTGACATTTTATGATTAAGATTACGTTTCCTTCTGTTAGATTTTTTTTTTTTTTGCTTCAACTTTATCTTCATGTACAGGGATTTAATTCCAATGCTACTCACTAAAATGTCAGTGCTCATCATTAAATATTTTAGGTTGGCTTTCTGGTTTCACAAATAATATGATTTATTATGCATATAAAGTAGTCATGTCAACCACTGTAGCCATTTTAACACCTTTTGAATAAAAAGACAACAGTAAATGAAATGCTTAAACTACATAAAGCCGGGTACACACAGATCAAAATTCAGTAAGCCTAGCAATCTTAACCACTTGCCGACTGCCAACAGTAATATTACTGTGGCAGTGCGGCTCCCCTGGGTCCAGCGACATAGACCTACGTCACTGAACACAGTGGGATGTGCGCTAAACACAGCGGGAGTCGGGCCGGAGGAGGAGAGGCAGCGATTGCCGCCTCCCTAACCCGATCATTGGGGAAACTGTGAGAAGACCCGCCTGCTTTGTTTACTTCTCAGTGACAGACAGGAAGGGATCACTAGATTCAGCATAGCTGAACCTGCAATCTCTGTGTCTGTCACAGAGCCCCCTCCCCCCACATACGTCAGTAAGCATGAGGCATACATTAAACCCATTGATCACCCATAGGGTTAACCCCTTCCCTACCAGTGTCATTATTACAGTAACAGTGCATATTTTTAGAACTGATTACTGTAGTAATGTCACGGGCCCCCCCAAAAGTGTCAAAAATGTCAGTTAGGGGTCCGATCTGTCTGCCGCAATGTCGTAGTCCCGCAAAAAATTGCAGATCACCGCCATTACTAGTAAAAAAAAAACAATAAAAATGACATAAATCTTTCCCATAGTTAGTAAACGTGATAACCAATCAAAATACGCTTATTGCAATTTTTTTTTTACCAAAAATGTGTAGCAGAAAACAAATTGGCCTAAAATGTTGAAAAATTTTGATTTTTAATTACTTTTTTGGGAATGTCATATAGCCAAATGTGAAAAATGTTTTTGTTTCAAAATTGTCGCTCTTTTTTTGTTTATAGCGCAAAAATTAAAAATCGCATAGGTGATAAAATACCACGAAAAGAAAGCTCTATTTGTGGGAAAAAAACAGATCATTAGACCAGCTTCTTTTAAATGGTCCTGTTGGAAATCCAGCACTCAATCAGTCACTGTAGCCAATAGCTACAATGCTGATCAGTGTATTCTGACAGGGAAGGAGTCCCTTCTATCAGAATACAAAAGCACGGCTGGGGAAATTCCTGCATCCACTTTGCTTGTGTAGAATCTGTGAGAATATTTTTTTTTTTTCATTCAGCCTGTTGGTTGGAAAAAAAAGACCTCACAGTGTGTACCCAGCTTAAGTCTGATTTGTTTTGGACAGAGTGGGAAAGAGTTACAACCTCTTTTGGGATTTTATTGTTGTTTATGTAGTTATTATGGAAATGGTCACCCAGACAGAAAATGAGTAAATTATTTTCAATGGAAGCACAAATACATTGTACTTATAATTTAATTTTGTTGTGTTTGTGTAAAGAATAGGGATGATCGAACGGTTGGGGTCGAACTTTGACTGTTCGAAATTTTGCGGAAAAAGTTCGGAATTCGGCAACCAGAACCGACCAAAATGCAATGGGACAGGAACTGGGCTTTAAAAGCCCGTGATTGGACCAGAACCATCAGTAAAAGCCAATTGAGGGAGCAGGAGGATGCTAGGAATGTGATTGGAGTGACTAGAGGGTCCAGAGGCCAATCAGTAGTGAATACGCCCCCCAGTATATAACATAACAAAAGCCCAAAAAAACGCCTGCAACAAAAACGCCCAGGTGTGTTGTTGCAGGCGGTTTTTTTTGGGCATTTTTTGGGCGTTTTTGGAGGCAGGCATAACATCTGAACTTCTGTATAGGGGTATATATACACACACACATATATGTTTATATACACATACACACATATAGGTGTGATAGGAGCGGAGCCCTATACCTGCAAATAATTTCATTAGCGCAGGCATAGGGTTTCGCTACTTTCATACCTATATGTGTGTATGTGTATTTATACATATATGTGTGTGTGTATATATACCCCTATACAGAAGTTCAGATGTTATGCCTGCCTCCAAAGACACCCAAAAAATGCCCAAAAAAACGCCTGCAACAAAAACGCCCAGGTGTGTTGTTGCAGGCGTTTTTTTGGCCATTTTTTGGGCGTCTTTGGAGGCAGGCATAACATCTGAACTTCTGTATAGGGGTATATATACACACACACATATATGTATATATACTCACATATAGGTGTGATAGGAGCGGAGCCCTATGCCTGCAAATAATTTCATTAGCGCAGGCATAGGGTTCCGCTACTTTCACACCTATATGTGTGTATGTGTATATATACATATATGTGTGTGTATGTATATATACCCCTACACAGAAGTTCAGATGTCATGCCTGCCTCCAAAGACGTCCACAAAAAATCCCAATAAACGCCTGCAACAAAAATGGCCAGGTGTGAAAATAGCGGAGCCATATGCCTGCTATACTGCAATTCTAAGACAAACAATCTTTTTTTTCTGGTTCTGGACATGCTACAGAGCTGAAACTTCACAGGTACACTTTTTAGACCCCCCTAGACACTAAATCCAAAGAAATCTCTTTTTTTTTCAATAATTTTTTCAATAATTGGCTCTCTATCAAAAATGACAATTTTTAAGAACTTTTTTGTGTGATTAATAGTCCCTGGGGCATGACCCAGAACCCTAGGCACTTTTTAGGGGCATTTATTGGGTTTTAGGGCTTCAAAATTGTGTTTTTTGATTACCAAAGTTCGGGTCCCATTGATTTCAATGGGGTTCTGGAATCCAGACCCGAACTTTCAGGAAGTACTGGTCGAACCGAACTTTTCAAAAGTTCGATCATCCCTAGTAAAGAACAATGAGAACTTATTTCAGGCTTTAGTGCTGTTTTTGCCCCCCTGAAGGAGACCTCTGTCACTTTGTGTCTGGTTACCAGAACAGAAATTAAGTGAAATCTCCCCAATAGGGAAACAGATAGCAATTGCAACCTGACAGACATTATACCCTTCCTAACTCTACTCAAAAAAATAAATATTTTGTTTGGAATCCTTAACAGTTACTAAAAGAGAATATATGATACACATTCCATATTCTCTTCTAGGTTTGACATACTGTACACGTTACAATATGATTGATCTATATAAAAATCTGCTTAAGACTGCTAAGACTATATGAAGATGTACCTCAACATTCTGTTACTTTGTGTCCAATCAGACAGGCCCTTATACTACATAGTTGTTGGTCGATCAAATGGTCAATGGGGATAGGCTTTGGGCTTGTGCTGATGAGATCAGATTGAAAAGTGTTTGAGATCAGAATTTATTGACAGGGTATATGTGACCTTCTGTTGACCTCCTTTAGACCTACATTTTGCCTTGCATTCCACTTATTTTGCAGACTCTAGAAGAGATTGCCTAATCTAGTTGTAATTTGTATGACAAACTTGGGTGTGCCCCATCAACTATAAGCTATAACCAGAAGGATGTATTGAGCTGAATTTTTTATGATTGCAATAACAAGGTAACTCTGGTAGCAAACCATTTTTAAGACAAAACACACAGGTATTGATCTATTGTTTTTTTTTTTTTTTTTTTTTCAAATGCTCTTTAACTATAGTTAATGGCTAAAAGAACAGGATCTTGGATAAAAAATGAAATTTTCCTTAAGATTGCTAGGCTTACTCTCTTTAATAGCGTGGAAGATCAGAAATACTTTAGAACTGGTCCATTGTCCCTTTTAAACAGAAGGGGTCAGTTGATGAGGATAAAAAAAAAGAGGTAGACAATTGCAGATATATAAGGATCATAAAAGTATTTTTTTTCTATATTGCAAACACTGGTCCTAGTTTATAAGGAAACATTTAAATTGTTTTCAGCACTTCTGTGGGTCCACCACCATCAGTAGGAAGTAATCCTCAAAAAATATTACAAAAAGGTGCATTACAGAATAGATTTCCCTAAGGTCTTCAAGTTGAAGGTTAAAATTTAGCAATTTTGTTCCTATATACCTAATAATGTTGCTGATAATTTTATTTTCCTAAAGCTAACCTTCACACAGGTCAGGCTTTAAACAGGTTTACCAGTGGTTATAAAAAATCTTAATTCCTGACTGGAATCATCCAACCCATCCCTTTCCAAACTTACTATGCCTGGGTTTCATTTCATTCATGGGGGCTCAGCATCATAAGCATGAAGGTGTTACCTAGGGTGGTTTGTATTCAAATGCAATCTGCCTATGAACTGACACTCACCCATCAAAGCATTTTGATATTTACATAACCTTCTCCAAAAGCCATACCACTACTTTCATCAGGGCTAAGGTACTGTATCTTGCATGGAGGACTGAGGCAGGGAGCTGGGATGTTTTCAGGAAGCTATGTACAGCATCATGCTGGTCCATCCCATTACCCATGATTTTTGCCTGCATTGCACAGAGAATCATGGAAACCTAGTGTTGAGGTCACTGGGTTAAAAATGTAATGTGATGAAAAAGGAAATGTTTTATTTCAATAATTCATGTTGATTGGGGGAAAGAAGGAAAAAGGGAAGGCAAAATATAAACAGATGTAAATATTCTGAGAAATGTAGCAGCTATCAAAAATAGTGAATATTAAAGTAATTAAAACACTAAAGTTTGAAATAATTTGTCTTTTAAATTTGTATGTACTGGTGCTACAAATAGGTTGAATACAGTATATAGAGATAAATACTGAAATATTAAGATAAATATTAAAATGAATCCTAAAGAACAGAGATATGAGATATTAGTAAAAAGGTAATCAAACATCATGAGTTGGAGGAATGAATTACAACGCTTAGAGGAGAACTAGGCATCTAAAGCCACTGGAAGTGTCTGTGTGCAGAAGAATTTTCAGCAATCTTAGCTTATGAAGACAGTGGATCAGTGGCAGAGAGAGAGGTAAGTAATCCTTTTATTTGCAGAGATGTCTTTGCCCATCTGCAATTTAAAGCAATGATTTTATCATAGTATGACTTGGCTGATGAAAGGGAATGTTCTAAAACCTAGTGTGACAAGACATTAATTAAACACTCTATGGAGAAAAAAAGTCTTAATAGTTGAGGAAATGAAAAAAATATCAAGAGTGGCAAAAAAGTAATAAAAGAGAAAACACAGAGAAAAGCAGTAATAAAACAAGAAAATGTATTTAAAAAAAAGTATATTCTAAAATAAAAAGTAAAACAGTGGGAATGATTTAGTAAAGTAACACATTTGTGTTTCTCATAACAACTAATTTGTTTTATTTTTTTGCCTGCATTTGCAAATGATTGAGTTTGAATTTTACAGATTAATATGGCAACAGGGGGTTGTTAGCTGCAAAGACACAAATGTATAGCTGGTGCTAGGGTGGTTGCTATAGTGACAAAAGTTTACTTACAAGTTCATTTGTTCATGTAGTTTATAAAGAAATAATGATACAACAGGAGCAGTAATCCTTAATAAAGTTAAACTTAAACTATACACAAAATATTTCTAAAGCCCCTCTTGGTCTATAGATTCCACCAGTCCACCATGCTGCCAGTGATTAAATTGGCTCTCCTTGAGACATCTGGGTACATGACTACTGTATAGGTAGCTTACCATAGTCTACTTAGTTTACCAACAGCACATGCACAGTATTACACTCCTCTGACTCAAAGGGAGCTGAAGAACACAGAGACAAAATGCTGGACTGATAGAAGCTGCTACTTACAATAGCCTGATCTATTTTCTGCTTTCTTATTTACTATTACCAATAGTCTGTGGGAGAACAAGGGATGTTGGACTATAATTGTGTATAATTCCAGTTCCAGTTCAACCAATCAAATCTTAGCTCACTGTATTCAGTTCAATAAAGAGATCATTTCTAATTTGGCACTACAAGTACACATCAACACTGCTCGTTGCACAGAAATTATGCTCTACAAATAAAACTAGAATGACATCAAATCTTAATCCTAATAACAATCATCAAACGATTGTGTAGCCATAGTAAACATGATCCACCGATGCATGCAAATAATGTTTGTGCCCAAAAATCTCATGTCCAAAAATTCATTAAAACTTCAAAAAAAAAACAGTGTCCAAACATATCCATAAACCAGTGAAAGACTTAAAAAAATAAAATAGTGTCCAAAAAACATTAAACATAAATCCTTTGGCATCTTCCACAAGTGCTGAAACAAACTCGAATATTTTTGTTCCTGAGAGTCCCACAACCACCACTCATATGGGGATATTTTCACTTTCAAGAAATTACCTTTTGACAAGCTTCCAGGATAAAAGAACTTAACCAAACTCAAGGTAGGACAGAAAAGGGACCCTTGCTTTAGGGATCTCATTATGAGATGTAACACTCAGGAAGCTGTACATTTAGCTAGGCATACAGGTTGAGATTTACTAAAACTGGTGCACATAGAATCTGGCTCAGCTGTGCATAGTAAACAATCAGATTCAAACTTCTATGAAAACCTAGAAGCTGATTGGTTACTATGCACAGCAACACCAGATTCTGTGTGCACCAGCTTTAGTAAATTTCCCCATTGAGTCCCCACCTGCACCTACCCTCCCTCCTGAAAACACCCTAAAGTAGATCAAATGCAGATCAGAAGGGGGTCAATAGCACCTCAATG
This sequence comes from Pelophylax lessonae, assembly GCF_965119305.1. NCBI lineage: Eukaryota > Metazoa > Chordata > Amphibia > Anura > Ranidae > Pelophylax > Pelophylax lessonae. The sequence continues at coordinate 182,379,060 of NC_138769.1, read as the reverse complement.
CACCTACGAAAGGTTTTGGTGTAATCAAACAAAACAATCGGCTCAATTCGCAAAACTATCACAGCAGGATCAGCATCTTTATTTTTTAATGACATTTATTTTCATCTGAATCCAATAACATTTGAAATCCAGGGTCACATGGCTGAAATAAAGATCCTTATCCTTGTGATGAATATATGTGAATTGAACCTTGTGTAGGGATAATCTTTTAATTAACACCAATAGAGCTGAAAGATGGCCAATGTGGAATGGCGCCGTTAATGGCAATGCAGAAAATCTGATGAGAAAGATGGAAAGCTAATTTTAGCATCCAACATTGCCCTATGAAAGGGACAATAATTAAATAAATTTACTTGCAAAGAATGTAATTAGAATTATTTGCAGGAAAAATAAAACTACAGCAGTCAAGATGGTACCATATGATTATTAAGTGTCCTGTCACTGAGCAATTTGTTGCAAACACATAATGAAAAAGTGACTGTAAAAGGTATTAAATTATAGTAAGGACATCATTTTAATATTTCATTTTAGTTTAGGCTCTTATACCTACACAAAAAGAGTTGCTAAAACAAGGCAGGAACTAGGCCGACATGTACATGACCAACCTAAGTTAGTTGAGCAAAAGAAAATAATCAATTCCCCCATCACACATTTGAGGTAGATGGGGGAACCCTCCCTTGGAGCTATTGTTTCTGACAGTGGGGAGACATCTCTGTCATCAAAATACACTCATCGGCACAGCCAGCTATAATCAGCAGCCTGATTGAGCGAAAATATTCCAACAGGCTGGTTGCACAGAAATCGATTGAGAGATCGACTTGCGATCGACTTACGATCGTCTGCCCATAGATGGATTAACATGTATCCAGTCTCTGTTTAACCAGCCAAATATTGATCTATGGCCGGCTTAGATCATATCCATTTATTCCCCATGCTTGATACATGACGATTACCACAAAAGATACATTGCTTAAAACCAGACTAAAACAAAACAGAAGTACCCCATCAATTGTCAATGATTAAAATGATATATTTAAATTATTTGTTGTTTAATGCTTTAAAGTTAAGTGATTTTATTTTTTCTAAATCGGCAGCAGGGACGGTAAAGAGTGTTCCATGTGCTGGTAGCTACTTTGTATCTTAAAATCTTCCATTTTGTCCTTGAATACCGCTGAAGCTGTTATCTTCTGGTGCTGTGAAGGTTAATATGAGTGGCTTCACCTGTCACAGGCACTCGTCAAAAGTGCCAACTACTGTATGTCCACCCTACTCCTTTCATAGAAGTTTTTTTCCCCTGCTGGAGCAAATCGGATGATGCTTTATTGTTTTTTTTTTTGCCTTCCTCTGGATCAACTGTAGGTATAGGATTGTAGATATGGAGGTTTTTTATGTGTGTGTGTTTCTTTTTTGACTGTGTTGATTGAACTGGATGAATTTGAGTCTTTTTTCAACCAGAATACCTATGTAAGTTGTACTGCCGACTTCTGCAATTAAAAGTTTTCTTTGAATGGCGGACACAGACCTTTCATTCATTTATCTGTCCTCCATTCATATATCATGTTTAATTACAGTAACCAATTGTATGGATTCTAGCAATGAAGCAGGGCGTTTAAAATGGTGAGCATAGTCAGCCATTTTGAAGGTTCTTGTGATAAATGAAGTTGCTCATAATAACCCCTACCAATTTCCCTTTACCAATAATACAAGAAAAAAAAAAATGCGGCTCTCCTAATACTAAAAAAAAAAACAAGGAATTGTTTTCAATAAAGCAACCATCTGGTGAAAATTCAGTTTGCAAAGAAAACCAAATCACATGCAAAGAAAATAATAAAAAAAAGTTTTTTTTGATTCAATGATGCAAGTCAGTGGAGTCACCTCATTTACTAAGCTAAGGAAAAATCCCCTTGCACAGTGAACAACCTTTTTGCCTTTGGTAAATAAACACTAATATCTCTGATCACAGCCGTATACAATTTAAAACATGGAAAATGTATGCTAGATCAAATGCCAGGATTTAGGACCTGAATAAAAAAGTTTACTACACAGTCATATGATGATCCATCACAAGCATGTCTGCAACCCAGTTTCTAACAGACTCTTGTTGATTTGAAAGTTTTGAATGTTTGCTTATTTCAGCCTCTCTTATGATATTCTTGATGATGTATAATAACTTAATGAATATACCAGGGAGAATAGGCTCCCTGCATAATAACAACAACAGGTCTGATCTGTATGGTTCTTGAGAAATATAAGAAACTGGCAGATGGTTTAACTCTCCAACATCTTGCAAAAACTGCAAAAATAATCTTTACGTAGACTGACTCTTAAAGCTGAACTCCAGAAAAATAGCTAAACATGGAAACTATTGCTTACGTTTTGTAGGGCTAGTGGGTACTATACTTTGCATAGGGGAACTCCAACAAACCTAAAATGGTTGTACCAACTTTATATACACTGCTCAAAAAAATGAAAGGAACATTTTTTTAATCATAGTATAGCCTCAAGTCAGTTAAACTCTTGGGATATTGATATGGCCAATTAAGTAGCAGAGGGGGTTGTTAACCAGTTTCAGCTGCTTTGGTGTTCATTAAATTAACAAGAGGTGCACTAGATGGGTCACAATGAGACAAACTCCAAAACAGGAATGGCTTCAACAGGTGGAGGCCACTGGTATTTTTTCCCTACTCATCTTTTCTGACTGTTTTTCACTAGTTTTGCATTTGGCTAGGGTCAGTGTCACTACTGGTAGCATGAGGCGATACTTGGACCCTATAGAGGCTGCATAGGCAGTCCAACTCCTCTAGGATGGCACATCAATACGTGCCATCTGCATGAAGGAGATTCCAAGAGACAGGCAATTACTCTAGGAGAGGTGGACAGGGTCGTAGAAGGTTCTTAACCCATCAGCAGGACTGGTATCTGCTCCTTTGTCCAAGAAGAAACAGGATGAGCACAGCCAGAGCCCTACAAAATGACCCCCCAGCAGGCCACTAGTGTTAATATCTCTGACCAAACAATCAGAATGAGAGTGGCCTGAGGGCCCAATGTCCTCTAGTGGGCCCTATGCTTACTGCCAGGCATTGTGGAGCTAAAGTGGCATTTGCAATTGAACACCAGAATTGGCAGGTCTGCCACTGGCACCCTTTGCTTTTCGCAGATGAGAGCCGGTTCACTCTGAGTAAATGTGACAGACGTGAAAGGGTCTAGAGAAGCCATGGAGAATGTTATGTTGCCTGTAACATCGTTCAGCATGGCTGGTTTGGTGGTGGGTCATTGATGGTCTAGGGAGGCATATCCATGGATAGATGGTTAGATCTGGAGAAGAATTTTCAGAGGAAACCATTTAATGGCAGGTTGCTTTTAACAATAATAGTTACACTTTAACTGAAGTTCTGTTTTAAATGAAAACTCTGGTATTTCTTTTTGAAGTACCTAACTGTGTATGTTACACTCATTGCCACATTCAACACGTATTCGTTTTTGTAATTAATTATTTTTTTTACCCTATTATTTGGAACTATTTTCTCTTTATACATACAATGCCATTATTTTCCATTCCCATGTGTATAGCATACAGACTGTTCCAATGGGCACAATTTGCGGACAGTGACATGCTTTTCATCTTACAGAAGATTTCATTTATTAGTTGGTATACCGAAAAGAAAAACCTAGTAATGATATTTCTGCAAACCTCTTTAGGAATCAGGAAAAAACAGATTACTTGCATTCATGGCAAGTTAAATCCAATTCTCATTTAGAGTTGCTGTGAAAATTCATCTGCATAGAAATAATCTTTTCCCCTTCCAGTGATGGAACTGGAAAATCACCAGTGTAATTCTTACCAAGATTTTTGACTACTTTGCTTTTTTACACATTATCAATTGTGTAGTGGAACGGGTCTGAGAGCAGTTTCCATAATTGTCAACATTACTAGATATGGCCACTCTTCCTCTTTGCTCTCTACTTGGAGAAGGAAAGCTGTATTGAGAAACCATTACACAGAAATAACTTTCATGCAGATTAGAAGCACATATATCAAGGAATAAGTAATATCTTACCTAGCATAGTGCTTCAGTCAGCATATATTTTTAGTGTCAGCAATGAATTGATGCTAAGCATGCAATGTGTAAAGTTTAGACATTCAAAACCTATTTACATTCTAATGTAAGTAACTTAAAGAGCACCAGTACTGTAGTTATAAATGTAGGCATAGGTATATAGATTGTTGTTTCTACTTATTGTGGGCATGTCAAACATATTTTTTCACTAGATGTGGCAAAAGCTTTTTTTCATAAGCCTCAACACAGAGATCAAACATAGACCAGGTTTAAAGCTGAAATAAAAAAAAAAAAAAAACTTTGTTGTATTTGCATTATTATCTTTTTAAAACTAAAAATGAATATAACTGCCCTGAAGTAATTTAATAGTATTGTAAGGCTTCTTTCACACAGGCGCTCCGTATGTCTGTATATCATCCGTTTGCAGATGAAAACGGACATAATGCATGTCAATGGGATTGCGGATGTCAGCGGATAACCATCCGCTGACATCCGATTTGCGTCCTTTTAGTTCTGATCCATTTTTTGGAATGAAACAGAACCATATTTTTCTTCCGTTCAAAAAACGGAAAGGACGCAAAATCGGATGTCAGCGGTGTCATCCGCTGACATCCGCAATCCCATAGACATACATTATGTCCGTATATCATCCGCAAACGGATGGGATGATATGCGGACATACGGATCGGATGACACAAGTGTCATCTGTGTCCGTAAAAAAAAAAAAGTGCCGGAGCAGACCAAAATACGGTCCGCCCCGTGTGAAAGGAGCCTAAAGGTTTTTTTTTTAAAATAATAAACATGCCATACTCATATGCTCTGTGCAACAGTTTTACACAGACCTTCTCTTCTAGGGCCCCCTACTGGCACTCTCGGTTCCTTCTCCCTTCCAAGTGCCCCCATAGCAAGCCGTTTGCTATGGGAGCATATTTGCAGCCCCCATAGCAAGCCGTTGATCCCAAGCTGAGTTGTGTGTGTCTATTGACACACACACACACAGTGCGGTTTGATCCCTCCCCCAGCCCCTCCTCACATGATTTAATTGACAACAGCAGGAGCTAATGGCTCAGTTGCTGTCTCTGAGCCTGTGAGGAGAGAGAGAGAGAGACAGCAGTGCTGCTGCTCTCAGGCACATCGCTGTATTAAGATCGGACTCAGGTAAGTATTTATGAGGGGACTGGTGGGAACATGAAAGGTTTTGTTACCTTAATGCATTAAGATATAAAACCATTAGAGAACACACACCGCTCCAGGTGGAAATTCCTTCAGTAATCCTCAAAATAGCAGCACAGGTGCAGGGTGCTGGCTCAATGTGCAGGCCATGTAGAACAAAAGGTATGTCTGGACAGCCGCACTCCAATGCAAATTTTTATTGAAAAAGAGGATAAAAATACCACAACATGCAGAGGTACAGATCAAAACAGCTGATGCATTTCATATTACTAACAGTGCTTAACCAAAGCTATAGTGTTCATGACTAAAAGCAGGGTATATATAGATAACAAAAGCTCCATGATGTGCATAATTACACTAAACTTAATAGAATGCAATATAATATAAAACCATTAGCCTTTTCAATCATTTTACCTGTAAAAGTCAATTCATATTGTTACATAAACATCAATATCAACTTGATTTGAGTTAGGATTGAGCAGGGAAGGTGACAACTCAAATAATCTTACTCACCAAACATTCATACACAAATTTGTATGAACATTCATCTGAAAATTCTGATCAGTGCATTTGATGACTCAACAAATGTTATATAACTACTTAACCACTTTAGCCCCTGCACTGCGTTACTTTAACAAACAATTGCGCGGTCGTGCAACGCTGTACCCAAACTAAATTGACTTCCTTTTTTTTCCCACAAATAGAGCTTTCTTTTGGTGGTGCTTGATCACCTGTGCAATTTTTATTTTTTGTGCTATAAACAAAAAAAGAGAGACAATTTTGAAAAAATTACAATATTTTTCACATTCTTTTATATTAAATTCTCAAAAAAAAAAGAAAAAAATCAAAATTTTTAAACATTTTAGGCCAATTTGTTTTCTGCTACATATTTATAAAATTATTATTATATTATATTTAATAATTTATTATATTTATAATATTATAACTATTATAAAAAATAGCAATAAGCGTATTTTGATTGTTTTGCGCAAAAGTTATTGCGTTTACTAACTACGGGAAAGATTTATGTCATTTTTATTGTTTTTTTTTTTACTAGTAATGGCGGCGATCTGCAATTTTTTTTGCGGGACCGCGACATTACGGTGGACAGATTGGACCCCTAACTGACATTTATGACACTTTTGGGGGTACCAGTGACATTACTACAGTAATCAGTGCTAATAATATACACTGTTACTGTAAAAATGACACTGGCAGGGAAGGGGTTAACATTACTGGTGATCAGTGGGTTAAATGTGTCCCTAGGGGCGTGATTCTAACTGCCAGGGGGCGTGGCTTGTGAAGTAATCACAGAGACATGCGATCCTATATAGCAGGATCACATAGCCTCTGTGATCACTTCAGGGAGAATGACAGATGGCTGTATTTACATCAGGCGGGCGGCCATCGGAGCCGCCGGTCACACGCACTGGCTCCCCAGCTTGCCCCCTAGAGTCTCCTTAGGTAGTGATGTAGTACTACGTCACTTTGCCCAGGATCGGCTGCCTGCCGCAGTAAAACTGCGGCGGTCGGAGCTCAAGTGGTTAAAAAAACAATGCTTTAAACATTTGATTTTGGAGTGAATGGACTTTCCGAAACGAAAATCACATTCACAGTTAGAAATTTGTTTGTTTAAGAAAATAATTCCATTTATGATCCCTTAAAATGTTCTTGTCACTGTGGTTGAAATCGAACATTAGTTTGACCCCAATAAAAATGAGATATTTGAATGAATGTTCATAAAATTTGTATGGTCAGCTTAAGATGACAGCTACCTTGGTATTAAAGGTTGGAACGGTTTAATTCCACTTTACAGTAGCACTAAAGGCAACAATTTTATTTTTTTTATTTTGAAAGGATGAAGGAAGGGTTATAACCCCTTTTATTTTTTTTGCCATCTGTAGCCCATTGGGAGATTTCCCTTAGCCAAAAAAGGAAGTCGGAGTGATTCCCAAGTTGTCACCAGTGTCACCAAAACTAGTGATCTCATTGAAAGATTCCCTGTCTATTCCTCCATACCTACTCTGGTGGCAACCCAAAATGTGGGATTTTCTTTCATTTCCACATTTGATGATAATGGTAAACAGGACAAGCAGCAATAAAAACAAGTCAATCCAAAACGTAAACAAAAGTGTTGTCTTTAGCTTTACTTAACATACATAACATAAAAGATCCATACTATAGGTACACATACTCAGCCCAATGGGTACAAAAACCAATTGTGTTATTCTTCCAAATATCCATTATTTAGAAGCATAAATTCAAGCCCTAAATTCTGAAGTTAACCCTCATAACACTTGTATAATAAAGCTTTAAAGAAAGTGTCATGAGACTTTCATTTGTCAACCAACCTACTTTTTGACAGCTGAAGATGGCGACCTCTTAACCTCTATTTAGACCTGAAGTTGGCATTGTGCTGCACATGTGATCAACTATACCACCAGCCATTTGAGGGCTTGACATTTCAGGTGAGGGCTGGCATAAGCACATTGACAACTGTGACAGTTATTAGCAAAGGCATGTCTGAAAAGTAGCTGTTTTGGGAAACAGTAAAATCTGTGTTTTTAATTCCACTTTAACACTGAGGAGGAAGCTTCAAGTCAGCTTTTTATATATAATGTATAACTAAAACATTTATTAACAGTAAAAACAAATTGTTGTTGTTAACTGGTTAAAATTATTAGCCTGAATTTAGTTTGAATGTATTATTATTAGTATCATTATTCATTTGTATTCTTAATAGTGGTAGTAGTAGTTTGTATTATTATTATTATTTTTTTAGTAGTATTTATTTTTTTTTCAGCATTTTTATAGTTGGCACAGTACCTTAAAAAATATTGGGGAACAGTACAGTTACAATGCAAACAATTTATGTAAAGTCCATCTAAATTTACTGTTTCACCTAACACTACTCTCTCCACAGGTTAATAATGCTACTTTCAAAGAGTAGGGTGTGTTAGGTTATGCTAGTTATAAGTGTCTATATTTAATAGATTGTTGTCAGAATTAAATTCACAAGTGATGAAAAAAGTCCTTGATAGGAAAATCACCGCTATCCATCACATTGAAAGTGAACATTAGTAAAACCGCCACCACCAAAAGCAAAAATGGTCGCTTACCAACTCCTATTGACCTCGTATTATAGGAGGTCATTGACGCTTTTGGCCTAATACCCAGCCAGGGCTTTTATACCGTCCAGGGTCCTCCTACAACTTCACACAGCGATCTCTCTAGCAGTAACATCACAGGGGTATCCTCCTCTGCCAATTCCAGCAATGTCTTCTCTCTACTTCCTTCTATCTAACCTCTGCTGTCAAAGAGTGTCTACACTACACTATCCATAGATGCAGTAGAAGACTTAGTGTAGCCACCCTAAGACAGGAGGTATGTTAAAGTTTGATTCACACTGTGAAAATCACGGAAAACATCCAAAAAAACAACTGCAGCCACCACATTTAAGGTAAAGCTGCAATATATTACTTTTTTGTTCTTTGCTCTGGATACACTTTAAAGGATAAGTCCAGGCAAAACCTAACTAACGCTAAACCTGCTCTGTGCCACATTTTAACCCTAATCCATCTAACCCTGTAAAACAAAAATCACTGTACTTACCTATACTGCAGCCGATTCGGTCTGGTTCCAGCATCAGCTGTCAACCGGGAGTGCAGAAGATGCATCCAACAACGGAAGCCCCATAGTAACTCTATCGTTGATGTCATTTTCCAGGCATTTCACAGCCATTGTCAGTCCTCTCCTGCACAGAGCTTCCGCCGCTTGAGACAAGACCGGATGGGAGAAGACCGGATCAGCTGAAGAATAGGTAGGTACAGCGATTTTTGCTGTACAGGGTTAGATAGATTAGGGTTAGAATGTGGCACAGAGCAGGTTTTGCGTTAGTTAAGCTGGATACACACTATACAACTTTTGTTGTCCCATTTCCTTTAGATTTACCTTTTCTATGTAGTGAAAGGGCCTGTCTGATTGCATACAAATTGAAAGTGTTAAGGTTTGACCTCATATTATATGGTTTTGGTAAGTCTGAAGGAAAACATCTAAAGAAAATTGTATAGTGCGTATGGCCCTTTAGGTTTTGCCTGGACTTATCCTTTAACTAATTAATATTTTCAGGCACAACTGACAACCAGCAGAACCGAACTCTTCAACATACAAACTCTTTTTTGGTTATATAGCTTAACTGGAATAAAAGGATGACTTCCTTTAACTCACACATGAATGACAAGGATGGAATTATGAATAATTTAATTTGAGTGAATATGTGAAAATGTTGCAGATACATTATGCCACTGTTGTAATCATTTTGATTAGCTGCTGAAACTTTAAAATGTTGCTGTCAATGGAACCATGTGACTCTAGTACTAAACTATGCAGATTAAAATAGGGGCAAAAAGTGTATGCTATTCAGTGGAAAAACTTAAAATGTAGATTGTCAGCAATGATCATAGTGCTAAATATTACAAAACTAAAGCTGGTGTTAGGCATAAATTGGCTGCTTAATATGCAACATTTCTGAAACCGTATAATCAGTTATCTCTATAGAAATTGGCAATTTAAAAGGAAGAATTTGTGTTTGATCACCACTTTAGTCACTTTGATGGAACTTGATTTTACATATTTGGCACTAGAACTGCTTTTCTTCACTGTTTTGGAGTAATCAATCTAACTATAAGCTTCAAGTTCTAAAGATTGAAACCCCACTTCAAAGTAACCATGTGAAGCAGTGTTCTTATTGAAATATTCTTCTTGCAATACAAACCCCTTTTAAAATGGCTGCCAATTAGCCGAGTAACCATGAAAGCGAATGTAGAATATTAGACTAAAATAATAACAGTCTGTGGAATAGAACATTCTTTTCAAAAAGGGAGAAGCACAGGTGTTAATAATAAAGAGTCCTTAGGTAAGTACATGTTTTCACAAAGACTAACTCACAAAGTAAAGGGAAAAATATATACAACTGTGTTTGACGTTCTCAACACTGCTGTATTGTAAAAAACAGTGGAGAAGCAAAAGTGTATTTCTGGAGTGCAATAAAAAAAATAGCGCACTGTGTATTACTTGTGCACGCGCCTGCTGCATATACAATACCTGTGTTCAGATAATAGGCAAATATACGTGATCCCGCACTTTCGGGTATCTGGCGTGAGTGCAAACCACTGGTGGCTTGCTCCTGCTGTGATTATACACAGTGGGAACTGATCAGTGGGTCCTATGGACTCGATGTCCGCCGGCACCCGCTGATAATTCAGTACACAGGCAGAACGGCGATTTGCCTATTTAAACAAGGCAGATCGCCGTTCTGTCAGTAGGGAAGGTATTGATCCTGTGTTCCTGGAAAGCAAAGCAGGAACATGAATAAATGCCTTCCCCTAGTGAAAGCACCTCCCACACTGTTAGAAAACACTGGCTAGGCACATAGTTAACCCTTTGTTGGACCTGGTGTTTAACCCCTTCCCAGCCAGTGTCATTACTACAGTGTCAGTGCATATTTTCAGCAATGATCACTGTATTAGTGATCCCTAAAAAGTGTAAAAAGCATCAGTTAGTGTCCCGACTGTCCACTGCAATATCATAGTCTAGCTATAAGTCGCTGATCACCGCCATTTCTAGTAAAAAAAAAAATGTAAACAAAATCCCAAAGATTGTAGACGCTACAACTTTTGCACAAACTAATCAATGTATGCTTATTGGGATTCTTTTTACCAAAATTATGTAGCAGAATACATATTGTCCTAAATAATGAAGAAATTAGATTTTTTCATTTTTCTTTAATGGGTAGGTTTTATAGCATACATTAAAAAAACATTGTTTTTTTTTTTTCAAAATTGTCGGTCTTTTTTTGTTTTTAGCACAAAAAATAAATACCGCAGTGCTGATCAAATACCACCAAAAGAAAGCTCTATTTGTGGGGAAAAAAGGTCATACATTTTATTTGGGTACAGCGTCGCATGATCATGCAATTGTCAGTTAAAGTAACACAGTGTTGTATTGCAAAAAATGGCCTGGTCATGAAGGGGGGTAAATCTTCCGGGGGGCAAGTGGATATAGTGCACCATTATCAAGCTCCAGGTTTTATCTACAGCCACCTGTTTTATAACAGAAAGAAAGAAACAGTGGGGTTGATTTACTAAAACTGGAGAGTGCAATATCTGGAGCAGCTGTGCAGGGTAGCCAATCAGCTTCTATCTTCAGCTTGTTCAGTTAAGCTTTGAAAAAAAAAACAAAAAGCTGATTGGTTTCTGTGCAGAGCTGCACCAGTTTTAGTAAATCGACTCCACGGTGCGTTTTCTTAAATTCTTGGTCTTTTTTTATCCATATGTAATAAATAATAAAAGGCCACTAGTTTTTAAACACAACCAAAAGAAACCACTATCTGTCTCAAATATAATATAACATTCAGTATACAATGTTGCATGACTGAGTAATTGTCAGTCAAACTGTGACGGCACTGGGAACTGAAAAATGACCTGGTAATAAAGTGGTATATCCATGCTAGAGCTTAGGTGGTTACAAAAATAAACCTATAAAACAGGATCTGTCTAGTACAATTTCTGTTAAAAAAAGGACTTAAAAAGACTAAATCCCGGTTCACACATATGCAGTGCGGGAACCCTGTAAATCCTCTGTGGGATCCCCCATCACATTCAACTCGCAGGTAGTTCACACTGCAATATGCAAATCGATGGGGGTGGCAATACAAATTAATGACACCCCAAGATCAGTTTACATATCGAAGTGCAAACTGTCAATTAGGACATAAATCAGATCACATAGGTGGGAACACCCATGCGATCCAATTCTGATGTGGACCCAAAAAAAGGTCCTGTGCGAATTGTGTCTGAATGTGATGCAAATTCAGCCATAAAATCTTTATGGCTGAATTTGCATCGCACAGACATCGCATGTGATTTGCAGAGCAGTGCACTGCGAATCACATGCAATGTCGATCATCGCATATATGTAAACTGACTCTTAGATTAAATCAGTCATGCTCTGACTTTTTGTTTGCACACATGTTCTGGGCAGTGAGGTTACTAAAATTAAAAGCAAATGTGCACAATTTAACCACTTGCCGACTGCCTAACGCCGATCTACATCGCCAGTCAGCCCCTCACAGGCAAAGCGACGTAGGTCTACGTCGCTAGCCTGTGAGGGTCTAGGGAGCTCCCGCGCCACCTGAGGCGCGCTCCCGCACGGTCACGCACCCCCCCGCGCGTGTGACCGGCGGACCCGATGTCCGCCGGTCACTCTGCGATCGTCGGGGGAGAGGGAGAAAGTCAGGCGGCTTGTGTAAACAAGCTGCCTGTCATTCTCCCCTGTGTATGAAGGATGATCATACGGTTCTACTATGTAGAACTGTTGATCACTGTTCATACATCTGAAGCCACAGCCAATCACAGTAGAAAGCACGCCCCTAGGGACACACATAGCCCCTCCCTTTCAAAAAAAAAGTTAACCCCTTCACTGCCAGTGTATTTTTACAGTAACAGTGCATATGTATAGCGCTGATTACTGTAGAAATGTCACTGGTAACCCCAAAAGTGTCAAAAATGTCAGTCAAGGGTCCAATATGTCCGCTGCAATGTCGCAGTACCGCAAAAAAAATCGCAGATCACCGCCATTACGCGTTAAAAAAAAACAACAAAAATGACAAAAATCTTTTCCTTTGTTAGTAAACGCGATAACATTTGCGCAAACCAATCAAAATACGCTTTTTGTGATTTTTTTTACCAAACATAGGTAGCATAAAACAAATTGGCCGAAAATGTTAAAAAAATTTGATTTTTACATTTTTTTGGGGGGAATTTCATATAAAAAAATGTGAAAAATATTGCTATTTTTGCAAAATTTACGCTCTTTTTTTGTTTATAGCGCGTGATCAAAAAATCGCACAGGTAATCAAATACCACCAAAAGAAAGCTCTGTTTGTGGGAAAAAAAGGACGCCAAATTCCTTTAGATACAGCATCGCATGACCGCGCAATTGTCCGTTAAAGTCACACAGTGCCGAATCGCAAAATACCCCCTGGTCAGGAAGGGGGTAAAATCTTCCGGGGCTTAAGTGGTTAAATATCAGAAAGGCCCATAACAAAAAAAAAGACATTATCCATCTGAGACATATGACCCCAGTGAATTGCTTGTAATAGAATCCTTCTGATAAATATTACCTCATTTAAGAACTAGGCTTGTGTAAGGCTTCGGGGCCATCAGAACACAAAAGCACACGGTCAATAATTACTTCATTTACATTGAGTGTGTGAATGGGGGAATCAGGTAATTTTTTTCATTCAATCTGCTGGGTGAACTAAAAAAAATGGTTAATGTATAGCCAGCTAAACACATTGAAGAGGAATTCCAGCTAACACTTCATCAACAGTTACAGCAAACCATTTTCTGCTTTTTAGGATAAAGGTTCTACATAAATAAAAGCTGACCCCTGTCAGTGGTAAATGATTTGTCTCAACCCTCTAACTGCTACTTCCAGACAGCTTGGTTTGTAAGTAGAAATATAAATGACTTACTGGCTGAATCACCAGATGAAAAAAAAGCCTAAAAAAGGAAATGTGCGTAGTCATATCACACATAAGAACTAAAAAATGTAATACATTTTTGTTTTTGCATTTAATGTCACTTCAGCTTTATAGGAGTTCTTTCCTTTTATTGAGAAAATTATCAGGCCAACTGATAATATATATATATATATATATATATATATATATATATATATATATATATATATATATATATATATATATATATATATATATATATATATATATATATAGTTCTTATGTGTGATATGACTACGCACATTTTATTTTTTAGGCTTTTTTTTTTCTTTTTTTTCATCTGGTGATTCAGCCGGTAAGTCATTTATACTTCTACTGTATGTAATATATATATATATATATATATATATATATATATATATATATAATGGACATACTTTTCAGTAATTTCATACATTTCTGTATTAAAAGTCCTTTTTTTATTGGTCTTATGTAATGTTCTAATTTTCTCAGATACTGAATTTTGGGTTTTCACTAGCTGTAAGCCATATTCATCAAAATTAAAACAAAGAAATGCTTGAAATATAAGACTCTGTGTGTGTTGCATCTATATAAAATATATGAGTTTCACTTTTATAATTGAATTATTGAAATACAGTAAATTAACTTTTTGATGATATTCTAATTTTAATCAGATGCACCAGTATATATATATATATATATATATATATATATATAGTATCCCACAAAATGTGAGTACACCCCTCACATTTTTGTAAATATTTTATTATTTTATTATATCTTTTCATGTGACAACACTGAAGAAATTACACTTTGCTACAATGTAAAGTAGTGAGTGTACAGCTTGTATAACAGGGTAAATTTGCTGTCCCCTCTAATTGACCCAATACACAGCCATTATTGTCTAAACCGCTGGCAACAAAAGTGAGTACACCCCTAGTCCAAATTGGGCCAAAGTGTCAATATTTTGTGTGCCCGCCATTAATTTCCTGCACTGCCTTAACGCTCTTGAGCATGAAGTTCACCAGAGCACCAGGTCCAACAAAGGGTTAACTATGTGCCTAGCCAGCAAGTTGCCACTGGAGTCCTCTTCCACTCCTGCATGATGACATTACGGAGCTGGTGGATGTTCGAGACCTTGTGCTCCTCCACCCTCTGTTTGAGGATGCCCCACAGATGCTCAATAGGGTTTAGGTCTGGAGACATACTTGGCCAGTCCATCACTTTTACCCTCAGCTTCTTTAGCAAGACAGTGGTCATCTTCGAGATGTGTTTGGGGTCGTTATCATGTTTAAATACTGCCCTGTGGCCCAGTCTCCAATGGGAGGGGATCATGATCTGCTTCAGTATGTCACAGTACATGTTGGCATTCATGGTTCCCTCAATGAACTGTAGCTCCCCAGTCCCGGCAGCACTCATGCAGCCCCAGACCATGACACTCCCACCACCATGCTTGACTGTAGGCAAGACACACTTGTCTTTGTACTCCTCACCTGGTTGCCACCACACACATTTGACACCATCTGAACCAAATAAGTTTATTTTAGTCTTATCAGACTACAGGACATGGTTCCAGTAATCCATGTCCATAGTCTGCTTGTCTTCAGCAAACTATTTGCGGTCATTCTTGTGCATCATCTTCCTTCTGGGATGACAGCCATGCAGACCAATTTGATGCAATGTGCGGCATATGGTCTGAGCACTGACAGGCTGATCACCCACCCCATCAACCTCTGCAGCAATGTTGGCAGCACTCATACGATTATTTCCCAAAGATAACCTTTGGATGTGACGCTGAGCACATGCACTCAACGTCTTTGGTCAACCATGGTGAGGCCTGTTCTGAATGGAACCTGTCCTGTTAAACCGCTGTATGGTCTTGGCCACCATGCTGAATCTCAGTTTAAGGGTCTTGTCAATCTTCTTATAGCTTAGGCCAAGGATCCTCAAACTACGGCCCTCCAGCTGTTGTGGAACTACACATCCCATGAGGCATTGTAAAAGTCTGACATTCACAAACCTGACTAGGCATGATGGGAATTGTAGTTCCCAAACAGCTGGAGGGCCATAGTTTGAAGACCCCTGGCTTAGGCCATCTTCATGTAGAGCAACAATTCTTTTTTTCAGATCCTCAGAGAGTTCTTTGCCATGAGGTGCCATGTTGAACTTTCAGTGACCAGTATGAGGGAGTGAAAGCAATAACACCAAATTTAACACACCTGCTCCCCATTCGCATCTGAGACCTTGCAACACTAATGAATCAACTGACACCGGGGAGGGAAAATGGCTGATTGGGCCCAATTTGGACATTTTCACTTAGAGGTGTACTCACTTTTGTTGCCAGCGGTTTAGACATTAATGGGTGTTTGTTGAGTTATTTTGAGGGGATAGCAAATTTACACTGTTATACAAGCTGTACACTCACTACTTTACATTGTAGCAAAGGGTAATTTCTTTAGTGCTGTCACATGAAAAGATATAATAAAATAAATATATATTTATATATATATATATACACACACACACACATATATATATTATATATATATATATATATATATATATATATATATATATATACCTTTCATTGTGCTGGAATGCACCTTTACTGTATAGTGGCACCTCCTAGGACTGGCCCTGTACTGCAGTAACAGATTGACAGCTGTGTGCTGGCTTACAGCACCCAGAACTGTCTCTCTGTGGCATCCAGTTGGACACTGGCAGAGGGAGGCAGGTGGCAGCTACTCAAGGCATCCTATTGTAAAGCTCTGTTCTACAAGTATGTGGCTGCCAGGAACCCTAGATGCAAGAGCAGACATTAGGAGCAAAAACAAGGTTTAGTTCACAATGATGTTGGGACTGTAGCAGTGCTCAAAGGTTTGGCAATCTGCCTGTTTACATCTGGAATGAGATGATATGCCACTTTTAACTAGGAATGATCTTACAGCCTGTTTGCAGGATGGTGTAAGTGTTAACTATTGACTGAAGGGAGAGGATTGTCTGTCTAAAATTCATACTATACAATCAAAATAGAACATATTTTCAGTGACTGCTTTGAAATTGTATTTGAAAAGTAGAGACAAATTGTGGCAACATGATTTAAAGTTTTTTTTTATCTGTGCTTTTGTTACAGAGATGTGTTTGGGGAAGTTTACATTCTGGACAAAGTGACAAACTGGGATCCAGATTCTGATTCACTTTTTAAAACATTATATACAGAGAGTGAAAAAGGGGCATGAATAACTTTTCAGTTATATGTATATATTGTATATATTGTGGACCATTCGGTGTTGGTTTTGCCTGCTACTCTACCAAAAATTAAGCACATCTCAGAATTCTGTTATTTGCTGTCAATACTTATAACTAAAGTGTTCATTGTCTCAAAGGTTGCTGGCTACTAAGTAATCACTGACTACTTATACATCTATATCTTAAATATTGCATGTAAAATTAAAATCATATTTTTTGTGAAACTTAGTTATAATTACTTTGAACAAACAAGAAAAATATAATAAGCTAGAAAGCGTAGTTTTACAAATACAGCCACACGAAGGAAAAAAAACATTTAAATGCAATAGAAAGATCCTAATTGACCCAAATTTAATTAAGTTTAGTTTTAACAAATTGTGCGGAGAGAAACAGTTGGAGGCTTTGATTGTAACAAGATCTTCTTGTAGAATTTGCTAGACCTATAATTAAGGAATAAGTGTACCTCTGTGATGAAAGTAAAAATGAACCATTTCTTTTTTGCACTCTGTACCTGGTAAACCATGTACAGCAGCTTGCAAACCTAAAATCTTGATTTTTTAATCTCTCATTTGTCTGGGAGCATGTGCGTCCATACGATAATGAAGTAAGAGCGGGGGCAGAAAAACTGGTTGCAGTGTTTCCCCCTGCCATATTGCCCCAAGCCAAATTCTAAAGCTGGCCTTACGTGGTTCAGGTTTTTTTGTTCGGTCGAGAGCTGAACAAGAAAAAAATTAAACTAATTTCCCCATTCAAACATTCAAGGCTTTGTCATTGTATTGTGACAGCAGAGGGGTCAGCTGAACTTCTTCCCTGTCAGAATACATTAACCACTTTACCACCGGAGGATTTTGCTGTCTTACGTCTGGGCCACTTTTTGCGATTCGGCACTGTGCGAAGTTAACTGACAATTGCGCGGTCATGCAACGCTGTACCCAAACGAAATTTACATCCTTTTTTTCCCACAAACAGAGCTTTCTTTTGGTGGTATTTGATCGCCTCTGCAATTTTTATTTTTTGCGATATTAATAAAAAAAAGCGACAATTTTGAAAAAATAACAATATTTTTCTACTTTGACAGTTAACAACTATCCAATATATTACATTTTTGTCATATATTTAGGCCAAAATGTATTTAGCTACATGTCTTTGACAAAAACAATTCTCAATGAGCGTATTTTTAACCGCTTTAAGACCGGAAGATTTTACCCCATTCCTGACCAGGCCATAATTTGCAATTCGGCACTGTGTTACTTTAATGGAAAATTGCGCGGTCGTGTGACGCTGTCCCAAAATTAAATTGATGTCATTTTTTTCCCCACAAACAGAGCTTTCTTTTGGTGGTATTTGATCACTTGTGCGATTTTTACTTTTTGCACTATAAACAAAAAAAGAGAGACAATTTTGAAAAAATAACAATATTTTTTTAATTATTTTATATGAAATTCCCCCCCAAAAAATGTAAAAATCATTTTTTTTTTACATTTTAGGCCAATTTGTTTTCTGCTACATATTTTTGGCAAAAAAAATCGCAATAAGCGTATTTTGATTGGTTTGCGCAAAAGTTATCGCAGCTACTAACTACGGGAAATTTATGTCATTTTTATGGGGGTTTTTTTAACTAGTAATGGCGGCGATCTGCGATTTTGTTTGCGGGACTGCGACATTGCGGCGGACAGATCGGACCCTTGACTGACATTTTTGACACTTTTGGGGGTATCAGTGACATTACTACAGTAATCAGTGCTATAAATATGCACTGTTACTGTAAAAATGACACTGGCAGGGAAGGGGTTAACTTTTATTGGTGATCAAGGGGTTAATGTATACCTGGTGCTTACTAAAGTGTGTGGGGGGAGGGGACTATGTGACACAGGGACAGATCGCAGGTTCAGCTATGCTGAATCCTGCAATCTGACCCTGCCTGTCACTTAGGAGATCCGCCCGCTTTGTTTACACAAGCGGGCGGATCTCCACACTCGTTACCCGACGATCGGGGAAGAGCAGCGGTGATCACCGCCGCTCCTCCCCTGGCCTGACTCCCGCTGTGACTGAATACAGCGGGAGCGAGCCTCTAGGGGCGCGCGCGCCGCCAACAGAGGGGAATGTCTGGTGACGTAGACCTACGTCGCCAGGCGATAACGAGCCACTGTGCTGCAGTAGCAGCACAGTGAGCAGCGTTAAAGTGGTTAATTAGTGCTGCAGCTTATTGGCTGCAGAGCAGAATGAACAAAAGTTTTCCAGCAAACCCATTTGTGAGCAGTTGATCGGTGGATTGACTGCTCTCAAACAGGATCAAAATTTGGCCAGTTTGTCCATGTATGACCAGCCTAAAGTCCTTGTAAACCCTCACCGAATGATATTTGTTTTTTTTAAACGACTGTGTATTACCTTTTTTTTGTTATGATATAATATTTATTTTCACAATTTATATATATATATATATATTTTTTTATATCTACTTTAAGTAGTACTGATATTCTTCAGCCTCTTAATAATCTTTTCATGTTTACATACATGCGCTCCAGTAATGGCTGCAGGGCAGGTTTCCTGATGGTGACAGTAGTGGACCATGTCTGCTTAAAATAGCCTCTTGTAGTGCTTACTGTAAGTATATATGACAGGGTGACAATGCAAGAGCATAATTAGGAGACAGAGAGGCAAACAGAGTGTTTACTTTGCAGGGAAATTTGCAACTTGCAAGTACATTTTCCCCAGAACTTAGTGAATGAGGTGAAGCTCTGCTGACTTCCATCATGCAAGCAAAACATTTTATTTTATATTTTGTGATTGGGTATTTATTACAAAGCAAAATTTCATTAGTCACTAAGCTTTAGGGACAATTACATTGCACAGTGAAAAGCTTTTTTGCCTTTAGTAGAACAAATCCAGAGAGTTGTCATCCTATAATAAAATGTGCCTGAAGAAGAACCTTAACCACTTGACGACTGCCCGCCACAGATTTACTGTGGCAGGCAGCCACTCCTGGGCAAAGCGACGTAGTTCTACGTAACCCGCTTTTAAGAGGCTAGGGGGCGAGCGCGCGCCACCAGCTGCGTGCGCCCGCCCCTGTTCGTCAGCCGGGGAGCCAGTGCGTGTGTCAAGCGGCTCAGATTGCCACCCAACACCCTCAATCTCTCCCCGCTGTCAGAGAAGGATGGACGGCTGATGTAAACACAGCCGACCGTCCTTCTCCCTGAGTCGATCACAGAGACTATGTGATCCTGCTATATAGGATCACATGTCTCTATGGTCATCTCACAAGCCCAACCCCCCCACAGTTATAATCACTCCCCTAGGGTCACATTTAACCCCTTTATCACCAACAATGTTAACCCCTTCCCTGCCAATGGTATTATTACAGTAACAGTGCATATTTTTAGTACTGATTACTGTAGTAATGTCACTGGCACCCCCAAAAGTGTCAAAAATGTCAGTAAGGAGTCTGATCTGTCCGCCGCAATGTCGCAATCCCGAAAAAAATTGCAGATCGCGCCATTACTAGTAAAAAAATTAAAAAACAATAAGAAATCTTTCCTGTAGTTAGTAGATGCAATAACTTTTTCTCAAACCAATCAAAATATGCTTATTGCAATTTTTTTTACCAAAAATATGTAGCAGAAAACAAATTGGCCTAAAATGTTGACCTAAATGGTAGAATGTTAAAAAATATATATATATATATTTTTTTAAATTGTCGCTCTTTTTTTGTTTATAGCGCAAAAAATTAAAATTGCACAGGTGATTAATTACCACCAAAAGAAAGCTCTATTTGTGGGAAAAAAAGGACGTCAATTTTATTTGGGTACAGCATCGCCCGACCGCGCAATTGTCTGTTAAATTAACACAGTGCCGAATCGCAAAATAGGGCCTGGTCATTAAGCAGGAAAATCTTCCGGTCTTAAAGTGGTTAATGAGTTTATTTGATAATGACTTAACATTTAAAAACTAATAAGATATTTTTGTAACTGGTTTACATAGACCACTTTACCACCGGAGGATTTTGCTGTCTTACGTCCAGGCCACTTTTTGCGATTCGGCGCTGTGCAACTTTAACTGACAATTGCATGGTCGTGCGACGCCGTACCCAAACAAAATTTACGTCCTTTTTTTCCCACAAACAGAGCTTTTTTTTTGGTGGTATTTGATCACCTGTGCTCTTTTTACTTTTTGCGCTATAAACAAAAACAGAGCGTTTATTTTGAAAAAATAACAATATTTTTAACATTTATTTATATGAAATTCCCCCCCCCCCCAAAAAAAATGTAAAAATCAAATTTTTTTTACATTTTTGGCCAATTTGTTTTCTGCTACCTATGTTTGGTAAAAAAAAATCATGATAAGCGTATTTTGATTGGTTTGCGCAAAAGTTATTGCATTTACTAACTAAGGGAAAGATTTCTGTCATTTTTGGTGTTTTTTTTAAAACGTGTAATGGCGGCGATCTGCGATTTTTTTTGCAGGACTGCGACATTGCGGCGGACAGATTGGACCCTTGACTGACATTTTTGACACTTTTGGGGGTACCAGTGACATTACTGCAGTAATCAGTGCTATAAATATGCACTGTTACTGTAAAAATTACACTGGCAGGGAAGGGGTTATTTTTATTGGAGGGGTTAATGTATGCCTGGTGCTTACTAACGTGTGGGGGGGGGAGGTGACTGAGTGACACAAGGACAGATCGGATGTTCAGCTATGCTGAACACTCCCATCTGTCCCTGCCTGTCACTTAGGAGATCCGCCCGCTCTGTTTACACAAGCGGGCGGATCTTCTCACTCGATTTCCCGACGATCGGGGAAGAGCGGCGGCTCCTCCCCTGGCCCGACTCCCGCTTTGACTGAAAACGAGCGCCGCCTACAGGGGGTGGAGTCCAGCGACGTAGGTCTACGTCACTGGACGGGAACGAGCCACATTGCTGCAGTAGCAGCAATGTGAGCAGAGGTAAAGTGGTTAAAAGCGTGCACATCTATAGAAATGATGAAGTCATTTTCTTTGCTATACCACGGACCGAAGTTTTGGAAATTAAATAGTAGAACAACATTTAAAATATGTACTACAGTTCTCAGTCAGCAGCAGAAACAAGGATGAAAAAAATCTGTATATATTATTAATTTCATAATAGATACTTTCTTCTATAGCAGAACTAATTTATATATTTTTAATGCAAACCCATGGAAACTGAAAGTTAGAAATAATGCATGCACGCACACTTGCAAATGTGTATTAGATGTTGCTTTATCTATATTTTATTTTCTCCATATACAGTCCTATTTACTTTCTCAGTGGACAGTGACAAAGGTGGTGCTTCTGTCTGAAAAAAGCAATTTAACCCTTTTGCTGCCACCAACATATGCCATTGGCAGAGGCAGGGGGACTTTTGGTTCTCCTATGTGATAAAATCTAAAGTTTAGTGGCAAAATAAATAAATAACCTCCCCTCAAAAAAAATAGGTTCCCCCTCACTCACATAAGGGCACATACAAATGCAAGCATGTGTGTTAATAGCACCTACATATGAACATCAATTGTTCTACACATGTTACAAATTGTCAAGCATGCTAGAATGAGAGAAGTAGTTCCTGGACTATTAATTGTGGTTAACTCTAAACTGATGACCTGCATGGGGCTTTAAAGTGTCACCTATGGAAAATTAGGGGTACCAAAGTGTGTTGCGGTTTCGCAGATGAATGTAATTTTAGACTTGACATGTTCTGTACTTTTTACTTGGTGCAAGCTAATTTATACTTTACTAGAACATTGGGTAATATAGCCACTTGCCGACCACAATACACACACATTATATATATATATATATATATATATATATACAGTATCTCACAAAAGTGAGTACACCCCTCACATTTTTTTGTGAATATTTTATAATACCTTTTCATGTGACAACACTGAAGAAATTACACTTTGCTACAATGTAAAGTAATGTGTTTACAGCTTGTATAACAGTTTACATTTGCTGTCCCCTCAAAATAACTCAACACACACCCATTAAAGTCTAAACTGCTGGCAACAAAAGTGAGTACACCCCTAAGTGAAAATGTCCAAGTTGGGCCCAATTAGCTATTTTCCCGCCCCGGTGTCATGTGACACATTGGTGTTACAAGGTCTCAGGTGTGAATGGGGAGCAGGTGTGTTAAATTTGGTGTTATCGCTCTCTCTCTCCCATACTGGTCACTGGAAGTTCAACATGGCACCTCATAGCAAAGAACTCCCTGAGGATCTGAAAAAAAGAATTGTTGCTCTACATAAAGATGGCCTAGGCTATAAGAAGGTTGCCAAGACCCTGAAACTTAGCTGCAGCACGGTGGCCAAGACCATACAGCCGTTTCACAGGACAGGTTACACTCAGAACAGGCTTCATCATGGTCGACCAAAGAAGTTGAGTGCACATGCTCAGCGTCATATCCAGAGGTTGTCTTTGAGAAATAGAATTGTGAGTGCTTCCAGCATTGCTGCAGAGGTTGAAGGGGTGGGGGGGTGGGGGGTCAGCCTGTCAGTGCTTAGACCATAGAACGTACACTGCATCAAATTGGTCTGCACGGCTGTCATCCCAGAAGAAAGCCTCTTCCAAAGATGATGATGATCAAACAAAAGCCCACAAACAATTTGTTGAAGACAAGCAAACTATGGACATGAAATACTGGAACCATGTCCTGTGGCCTGATGAGACCAAGACAAACTAATTTAGTTCAGATGGTGTCAAGTGTGTGCGGTGGCAATCAGGTGACGAGTACAAAGACAAGTGTGTCTTGCCTGCAGTCAAGCATGGTGGTGAGAGTGTTATGGTCTGGGCCTGCATGAGTGCTGCCAGCACTGGGGAGCCACAGTTCATTAAGGGAACCATGGATGCCAACATGTACTGTGACATACTGAAGCAGAGCACGATCCCCTCTCTTTGGAGACTGGGCCACAGGGCATTATTGCAACATGATAACGACCCCAAACACACCTCCAAGATGACCACTGTCTTGCTAAAGAAGCTAAGGGTTAAAGTGATGTATTGGCCAAGCATGTCTGCAGACCTAAACCCTATTGAGCATCTTTCGGGCATCCTGAAATGGAAGGTGGAGGAGCGCAAGGTCTCTAACCTCCACCAGCTCCGTGATGTCGTCATGGAGGATTGAGAGAGGACTCCAGTGGCAATCCATGGAGCTCTGGTGAATTCCATGCCCAAGAGGGTTAAGGCAGTGCTGGAAAAAATGGTGGCCACACAAAATATTGGTACTTTGGGCCCAATTTGGACATGTTCACTTAGGGGTGTACTCACTTTTGTTGCCAGCGGTTTACACATTAATGTCTGTGTGTTGAGTTATTTTGAGGGGACATCAAAGTTACACTGTTATACAAGCTGTACACTCACTACTTTACATTGTAGCAAAGTTTCATTTCTTCAGTGTTGTTACATAAAAAGATATAATAAAATATTTACAAAAATGTGAGGGGTGTACTCACTTTTGTGAGATACTGTGTATACATATATATATATATATATACCTTGTGGTTTGCAAGTAGTTTACCTGGGTTATGGCTGAAGCTATCAGCCATAACCCCATTTTTTTTTTCAGCCAGCGACTGGCTTTCTTATGAAAGCAATTCGAACAGCTCATGAACCACTGGAACACTTCCAGAAACGTTGGGAGGGGACACGGGGGTTTCTTCTTACTGTTTTTACTTGCGCTCCCGAGAAATTATCCAATGGTGCGGACGGCTGGTCACAGAGATGATGAAGGGCTAGATCATCTTGAGCGCTTCGATGACCTTGGATTACCTGAACAATGTCATGATTCTGATACCAGTCCAGTTTAGAAGTCATTTTTTTTTAAGCTAAAAATACATTTTTTTTATTTTTTGCTTTTAAAGGTAAAGGAGAGATTTGATTTAACCCCCTATTTCTCCAAAAAGAGGACCTGCCATCCTTGTATCCATTACAACAGATGTTTTAGTTCATTGTAATAGGAATAAAAGTGATCAAAGAACAAAGAATTAAAGGGACAGTGTAAAAATTAAAAAATAAAATAAACAATAAAAAAAATATAAAGCACCCCCATTCCTCTGTGCTCATGTGCAGGAGTGAACGCATATGTAGGTCACGCACACATATGTAAAGAGAGTTCACACCACAAATGTGAGGTATCATCGCAAACGTTAGAGCAGAAGCAATAATTCTTATGCTAGACCTACTCTGTAACTCTAAACAGGTAACCTGTAAACATTTTTAAAATGTCGGCTATGGAGATTTTTAAGTACCATAGTTTGTCTCCATTCTAAGGATGACATGTTAAGTCTCTATTTTACTTTGTGTAACATCATATTTCATATTTTACAAACAAATCGGGGTATATATTGTTTTTTTTTTTAAATTAACTAAAATGTATTTTTATTTTTAATTGCATTTAATTAATCCAGTGAGACAAAAAACAAAAATGCAACGATCACCATTTTATTTCCTAGGGTGACTGCTAAAAAAAAAATATTTAAGGTTTGGTGGTAATTTTCTAGCAAAAAAATACTGATTTAAACTTGTAAACAAAAAGTGCCAGAAAAAGCTTTGGTCTTCAAGTGGATAGTGCATTTGTGGGCCCTAAAATAAACTTTTAACTTTTAACCTAATCTTTTTTCATTGGTGTCTCTCCGAGATTTTATATCCTTTAGTGCTGTAGCATTCAAAATTATGATACTTCTTATTTGTTTGTTGATTCCTGTTTCCCCTATATTGGAAATTCTTGTACTCCATAATAAGGGTTCCAACACGCAGAAACTAAGGGGGATTTCTATGTTCCCTACAAGTTTCCTCTACAACCTCAATTTACAGTTAGGATTGTAATCCTATATTTTATATAAATGCCAACAGGTGTTTTTTGTTACAATCTTTTTTTGCATTTTTTGATTGGTTAGGTGTTTTGTTGTATATGCTACGGCCCCCTTTGGGTAATTGATTTGCATCCGAGCCTTGTCCACCTCCGTTATTTCCCCTCCGGCCACTGGGTGGTGTGCTCCCCAGACGTCTCAGCGGATGTGTTGTCCTCTCACACACCGCTGGCCGGAAGTTCTCTTCCGTCCGGCGCCGTTGTGGCCGTTCTGGGCTGCTGTTTGTGGCCCGACAAGAGCGACACTGCGCACGCGCCTCCCTGGATGCGTGCACAGTTGAGGACCTGACCCGCCCACGTTGCGTATGGCGTCATGCGCAGTGCGGCGTCGGGTTGAGGGCCATATCAAGCGGGATTCGATGCCTTATTCAGTCAGGAGTCGGCGTTTGTTGGTATGGTGGTCCCACGTGGGTAAGAATTTTGTAGCACACTGCCTTTTGTTACCTGGTGACAGAATGGTTCACTAATTTTTGAACTTTTCCATTTCTCCGATAATGTTTTATAGAATTGCCTAACGGCTGGCCTTTCTTGACCCAGCGATAACAGCATACAAACCCAGTATTTGGGCTCTTTTTCAGACTTCTAGTTACAAACCCTACTAGAAAGGGCCTATCTATTATTTTGCAGGTAAAGCCCCCTTTTTTTGCTCTTCTGCTTCTCCCCCTCTTTTTTCCCAATCATTCATTGGAGAGTCATTCCATAGATTCCTTATCACAGGTACATGTTTTTTTGACTTTCATTTCAATAGTTCATTACCCTGCGTGTTGGTTCCATTATGGCCGCCATACTTGAGCCCTCCTGCTTTTAACCCTGTCTATTCTGACTATATAAATGAGTCTATCTTATACATCGAATGAGGTATATATACCAGTTTAATATACAGATTTCTTTTTACTTTCCTCCATTTTCCCTGGTGGTGAAGGTTTTTCCAGTTCAAATCTTTATCCTGCCCCATATGCCCCTCCACATCCGCGGGTGAGACGTTTCTCTTGGGGATTGCTTCTATCCGACTGGTCTGTGAGTGGGTCTTTCCTTGGTGGTGGTCTCGGATGCATCTCGATACTTTATGGTGGCATGCAACTTATATTTGTCGTTATACATATATGCATTTGAACCAATAACAAACGTTTGCTGTTGTTGTATCATACAGGCACTGTATATTGATATATTCTCACTCCCCTGAAGAAGCGGAGCATTGTTGCCCGTGAAACATGTCGGGATTGGTCTGATGTTCATCATTGGACGCATTCATCCTCATCATTTATTTACTGCCTTATGTCTCATGTATTTGTTCCTTTTGTATTTGTATATGTCAAAATATATGTATCTATGTTACACTGTTGATTTTAAGATGTTATGTCAATAAACATTTCTAGTTTTTAATCATGTCTTTACCATTTTGAATTATCTGGTACCTTAAAAGTCCCACCAGCCCTCCCATTTTTCTTTTCACTTCATTTGTCCTATAGTTCCCTGTCCTATCCTTCCCCATTTCTTGTCCTTCCCAGTGTCCTTCCCCTAGTCCCTTTTCTTCCGCTTTCTCCTCCTTGCTCCTCCCATCCCTCTCCCTTCCCCTGCTTCCCTCCTCTCTTTCCTCCCTTCCCTCCCTATACTTTTCTTTTCACCCCAGCACTTACCTGTACACCTCAGGTTTTAGCTGTCGGTTTCATTCTTTGGGATATCTTTCCCAGTATAGATTATATATAGATTAGGGATGCGGTACCTTTATTTACCATCGTGTGCTACAAACACACTCTTTATTTAACCTAATCTTTGTACTTGGTAAACCATTGAGCTAATATTCTGTGACATAAAAATTGGAACCATCACTATTTTATTTTCATGGTTATTTGCTTTCAGAAAATATATCATATTGTGGATGTTTTAAAGTGGTTGTAAACCCACTTTAAATACTTTTACCTATAGGTAAGCCTATATTAAGGCTTACCTATAGGTGCTATAAATATCTCCTAAACATGCACCGTTTAGGAGATATTTACAGTGCATGCAGCCGATGACGTCATTGGTGCATGCACTCTGAAGAAACAGCCGCCCATGCCGTTCCTTCAGAGCCCTGTGCCGTGGACGGCGGCTCCTGCGTGCACGCGCGGGAGTGATGTAATCGCGCCTCTGGCCAATCAGATGGCCAGAGGACGCGAACCAGGAAGCAGGATGGCCGAACATGTCGGCCGTCCTGTCGCTGAGCGGGTGGCACTGCGGGGGCTTTGCTTTAAGGTATGTATTTCATAATGAGCTAGTATGCGATGCTCCCCTAAAATCCAAAAGCACCTTGCCCCAAAGCACCTTGCCCCCATGTTGATGGGGACAGGGGTCTCTTCCTGACAACCCTGGGCTGTGGTTGTGGGTGTCTGCGGGGGGAGACTTATCAGAATCTGGAAGCCCCCTTTAACAAGGGGGCCCCCAAGATCCCCCCACTTTGTGAATATATATCGGGTACATCGTATCCCTACCCATTCACCCAAAAAGTGTACAAAAAAAATAAAGACAAAAGCCAGTTTTGGACAAGTCCTTTATTAAAAAATAAAAATTAAAAATTAGTGTCCCACAATGATTAGTCGCCCGCCCGAAAAATATAATTATTTTTTTTTTAATTACATCAGTAATTTATTCACTGCACCTGAGCAGTGCATTGTGAGATGGCTTGTGACGTCAGATCCCTATAAAAGAGCTGTCAAACTCAAAACAGCTCATAGCGCTGAAAGCGTCCGAAGAAGCAGGAACTTCTTTTTTTTTTTTTCTATTTTTCGGGTAGGCGACTGATCATTGGTGGACACTACAGAATTGTTTTATTTTTTAATAAAGGACTCGTCCAAAACTGGCTTTTGTCTTTATTTTTTGTGTACACTTTTTTGGTGAATAGGTAGGGGTACGATGTACCCAATATACATTCACGTGGGGGTGGGATCTTGGAGCCCCGTTGTTGCAGGGGGCTTTCAGATTCCAATAAGCCTTCCCCCGTAGACCCCCACAACCACAGCCTAGGGTTGTGGGGAAGAGAGACCCCTGTCCACATCAACATGGGGGCAAGGTGCTTTGGGGTGGGGGGGGCAGAGCCCCCCCTTCCCCAAAGCACCCACCCCCCATGTTGAGGGCATATGGCCTGGTATGATTCAGGAGGGGGGTGCTCACTCACCCCCACTCCCATCTTGGCCAGCCAGGCTGTGTGCTCGGATAAGGGTCTGGTATGGATTTTAGGGGGAACCCCACGGCGTTTTTTTTATTTTGGTGTTGGGTTCCCCCGGGCTACATACATCGCACAAATGCGCCACTTTAGAGGTACAGTAAAGCCCCCCCCAGGCACGATATTTAAAGGAATTTTTCATTTTTATTGTTTCACTTAAGCATTATTAAAATCACTGCTCCTGTAAAAATGATCATTAAAAAAAAAATGTGCATTGATTCATGTCCCCAGAACAGTATCCAGGTCCCCATACACTTTTTTGGGCCAATAACTTGCATTTAAGCCTTTAAAATTAGGACTTTTGATTTTTAATGTTCGTGTCCCATAGACTTTAATGGAGTTTGCATGTTCGCTAGAACATTTCCCCTGTTCGAGATGTTCTGGCGCGAACCGAACAAGAGGGTGTTCGACTCATCACTACTCAAATGTCACAATAAACAATCTAAAGTCAGGCTTCGGTTGATTTCTAACAGCTTGCTGTGTGTTTACGTTAGAAGGCTGCCAGGCTGCAAACATTATTTGCTTTTCATAGAAGTAAAGGGAATTTGAGTTGTGACTCTCAGTTCTTCAGTTGTGAATTTTAAAGATGAATTGTTCTACAGTTCCTGTTGTTACATAGGTGAACACATGCTTTATGTTAATTTTAAGACAGTTTCAGAGAATATCTAATCCGTATACTTTTTAATTACAACATTTTTGCTTTTTTATTACATAACAAAGAAACCCCACTGCCATAGAAAGCATAGCAAATATTTCAAAGTTGTACCTTTTACATGCTTCAGTCTTAGTGACCTTTTGTATAGTTTTACAAACAGATAAATAATGCTTTGAAAGATTAATAGTGTCTGCAGTAAGACAGAAAATAAACATGTGCATATATAAGAGGCTATGAAGAAGAAAATTATTTTGCCTAGAACTTATTAATGGGAGAAGAGATCTAAATCTCAGACAGCCACTGACACAACAATATTGTAAATATGAAATGGAATCTTTGAAACAGATGTACAAAGAAGAACTAGAAAACATTCTCTGAAAAATGCCAAGTTAACTACAATGTAATTAGAACAGCTGTGTAGGATAATTAGATCAGAAGCTATTTTTTATTTAATCGTATTGTTTTTAATGTGGGACAAACAACTTTTAATCAAAAGAAAAAAAATCTTACATTTAAATATAGGAGATACAAACAAAATCCATCTTAATAGAATATGCAATACTCTAACCTACATAATGCTGAATATTTGAAGATGTGTTTTAAAATCTAATAGCATTTTAAATAGGAAAGCACACAATACCAGATTTACTGCTTGAAAATCAGAAGGCATGATACGCCAGGAAAAAAGTTTTATACTAGTATTTTATAGGTACTTTTGGTAGCTAAATTAACTAGTTTTAGGGAATGTATAGTCCTTTTGATTGTCTTAGCTATGCATGTAGAAAAAAAAGAAAGAAAAAAAAAAAAAGCAGCTAGATGTAAATAATATCTTCAGTGTATGATAATGTTTCAGAAGCGGGCAAATTCTGGAGAAGCTGTGCATGACAACCAATCATCTTCTGGTTTCAGCTCATTCAGTTTAATTTTAAAAATGAAAAGTAATAAATAATTGGTTGCCATTCACAGCTGTCCCAGGTCGTGTCCCCTACAGTTTTGTTAAATTCCCCTTATTGTTTCTATGTAAATTATGCAATGTATATACATAGGGTAGCCATATTTCCTATTGTCTACATAGGCTTGACCCCCTCTTTCACAGAGCTGTAGAATAGTTCTGCTGTACTGTTCTGCCCTGCAATGCAAATGTATGGAGTTTGTTTATTAAAGGAGTAGAGGCTGTTCACTTAGCAATGGACATGTCCATTGAGCTTAAACCTGTGTCATACCACCCCCCCCCCCAAAAAAAAAATGAATATTTTGCAATTTATCAATCCTTAAATGTGGTGGCTGCATTGATTTTCTTTTTTAATACTTTTTTTTTCCTTTTGAGCATGGCGATCCAGCTAGGAACATACATTTTGTCTTAGGGTTTCCCCATTCTGGATAAAGGAGCAGAGTAAACACTGGGCTGCAGCATTGTCTGGGGAGAGGATATTGTTAGATTCTCTAACACATTTAGGTGAACTTGAGTAATGAATTAAAGCTAAACTCCAGACAATCCTATTTAGGCAGTGGCAGCAACATTTTTTTTTCCTTTTTGGGTTTAAAGGTTTTTCCATAAAATTTTAAAATTTGACCATTGTAAACACCCCTCTAAAATGATAAGTGGTTTATCCCAACCCTGTAAATGCCACTTTTGCTGGACAGGTCAGTTTGGCCTGCTAAATAAAGATTTAAAAAAATAACAGACTTACTGGTTGGATCAAGAGGTAAAAAAAAGTAAAAAAAAGGCTAAAAAGGGAAAAACGAATGCAGCCACATCTTTGAATCGGTAAGCTGCAATATAATACATGTTTCTGTTTGGGTTTAAGCCCCGGAAGATTTTACCCCCTTCCTGACCAGGGCCTATTTTGCGATTCGGCACTGCATGAATTTAACGGACAATTGCGCAGTCGTGCAATGCTGTACCCAAATGAAATTGACGTCTTTTTTTTCCCCACAAACAGAGCTTTCTTTTGGTGGTATTTGATCACCTGTGCGATTTTTTGATCATACGCTATAAACAAAAAAAGAGCGACAATTTTGCAAAAATAACAATATTTTTCAATTTTTTTTTATATGAAATTCCCCCCAAAAAATGTAAAAATCAAAATTTTTTAACATTTTAGGCCAATTTGTTTTCTGCTACATCTGTTTGGTAAAAAAAATCGCAAAAAGCGTATTTTGATTGGTTTGCGCAAAAGTTATTGCTATCTAACTAAGGGAAAGATTTTTGTCATTTTTATTGTTTTTTTTTTTTTAAACGAGTAACGGCGACGATCAGCGATTTTTTTTGCGGGACTGCGACATTGCGGCGGACAGAGTCGGACCCTTGACTGACATTTTTGACACTTTTGGGGGTACCAGTGACATTACTACAGTAATCAGTGCTATACATATGCATTGTTATTGTAAAAATGACACTGGGAGGGAAGGGGTTAACTTTATTGGAGAGGGAGGGGTTAAGTGTGTCCCTAGGGGCGTGCTTCTAACTGTGATTGGATGTAGCTGTGTGTGTAACAACAGAGATCAACGGTCCTACATAGCAGGACCGTATGATCTGTGCTGTTACACAGGGGAGAAAGACAGGCGGCTTTGTTTACATTAGCCGCCTGCCTTTCTCCCGCTGTATCCGACGATCGCGAGTGACTGGCGGACATCGGGTCTGCCGGTCACACGCGCGGGCTGCTTAGGGAACGAGCGGGTCGGGAGCGTGCCTCCAGCGGTGCACGCTCGCCCCCTATTGGCTCACAGGCTAGTGACGTACCGGTACGTCACTTTGCCTGTGAGGGGTTGACCGCCGCCGTATATAGTCGGGCAGCGGTCGGCAAGTGGTTAATACTGCTTTAATAAATAAGACAAAACACTCTCCACATTACATACCCTACATTGTGCAAGTAAAAATGTATTTTTTCTTGCAAATGTTTAGAAGATTAAAATGAGCACAGCTTTTTCTCTTTCCTAAGTGAACAGTTTCTATTCCTTTAGTAAACCATGTAATTGACCACCCCATTAAAAACAATGCACTTCCCAAATGGCCTGTTAAGATGGGAGGCTGAACAATTGCAAATGTGTTTTCCCCTCTTCTGAATAATTTGCAAACCTTTGTTAAAATCTATTAATAGTTTTGTGAACAATTTAATTGTAAGCTACTATACTATCAATTTATTTTATTTATTATCTCTTATCTGTTTGCACTGCAAGGTGAACCTACACATGAATATATATATAAAAAAGCACATACAGTCAGGTTCAATAAATATTGGCACATCAACACAATTCTAATCTTTTTGGCTCTATACACCACCACAATGGATTTGAAATGAAACATGTGCTTTAATTGTAGACGTTCAGCTTTAATTTGAGGGTATTTACATCCAAATCAGGTGAACAGTGTAGGAATTACAACAGTTTGTATAAGGGACCAAAAGTAATGGGAAGGATTAACAATCACAAATCAAACTTTCACCTTTTAATACTTGGTTGCAAACCCTTTGCAGTCAATTACAGCCTGAAGTCTGGAATGCATAGACATCACCAGACGCTGGGTTTCATCCCTGGTGATGCTATGCCAGGCCTCTACTGCAATTGTCTTCAGTTCCTGTTTGTTCTTGAAGCATTTTCCCTTCAGTTTTGTCTTCAGCAAGTGAAATGCATGCTCAATCGGATTCAGGTCAGGTGATTGACTTGGCCATTGCATAATATTCCACTTCTTTCCATTAAAAAACTCTTTGGTTGCTTTCGCAGAATGCTTCGGGTCATTGTCCATCTTCACTGTGAAGCGCCGTCCAATGAGTTCTGAAGCATTTGGCTGAATATGAGCAGATAATATTGCCCGAAACAATTCAGAATTCATCCTGCTGCTTTTGTCAGCAGTCACATCATCAATAAATACAAGAGAACCAGTTCCATTGGCAGCCATACATGCCCATGCCATGACACTACCACCACCATGCTTCAATGATGAGGTGGTATGCTTTGGATCATGGGCAGTTCCTTTCCTTCTCCATACTCTTCCCTTCCTATCACTCAGGTACAAGTTGACCTTGGTCTTATCTGTCCATAGGATGTTGTTCCAGAATTGTGATGGCTTGTTTAGATGTTGTTTGGCAAACTCTAATCTGGCCTTCCTGTTTTTGAGGCTCATCAATGGTTTACTTCTTGTGGTGAGCTCTCTGTATTCACTCTGGTGAAGTCTTCTCTTGATTGTTGAATTTGACACACATACACCTACCTCCTGTAGAGTGTTCTTGATCTGGCCAACTGTTGTGAAGGGTGTTTTCTTCACCAGGGAAAGAATTCTTCGGTCATCTACCACAGCTGTTTTCCGTGGTCTTACGGGTCTTTTTGTGTTGATGAGCTCACCGGTGCATTCTTTCTTTTTAAGGATGTTCCAAACAGTTGATTTGGCCACACCTAATGTTTTTTCTATCTCTCTGATGGGTTTGTTTGCTTTTTCAGCCTAATGATGGCTTGCTTCACTGATAGTGACAGCACTTTGGATCTCATATTGAGAGTTGACAGCAACAGATTCCAAATGCAAATAGCACACTTGAAATGAACTCTGGCACGAGTGTAAAAAGTGGCACAGATTCCCTTGCTTCAC
Organism: Pelophylax lessonae; assembly: GCF_965119305.1. Taxonomy (NCBI): domain Eukaryota; kingdom Metazoa; phylum Chordata; class Amphibia; order Anura; family Ranidae; genus Pelophylax; species Pelophylax lessonae. The sequence goes on along the minus strand of NC_138769.1, from coordinate 182,344,714 downwards.
TCCCCTAATCTCCATATTCCCACCAACTATTGTGACTCCCCATTTCCCTAATATACCCAATCAATTAATACACCCAGCCATCATCATTTCTCCTCTGAACTTTACTACATACCTCCCTTTTTTTAACCAGGAAAAAGGAACAAGCAGCAATTGTCAGGGTTTAAACTAATTTCAAATCACTTATTATTAAAAATAATATTAAACTGTGATTTAAAAATAATTTTAAGCTTGTTAAAAGTAACCATTGTAGATAAGTTTATCAAAGACCAGGGACAATTTAAGGTATAATGAATGACAATTTTGACAACACAATCCCACAAGTATGTGAAGGACATACATGTAATTGTGTACATCATAGACAAATATAGTCATTTATTAATAGCTTGGATAAACTTTAGGTAAACTGATATCTGTATGCAAGCTAGCCAGCAATATGTTAACTTTTAAAAAATATAAAAATCTAGAAGGGGGCTTGGCCAGCAGCCAGGAAGATGGCCCTGTGGGGAAGAGGATCCAGGAGCACACATTGAACTCAAAGCTATTACAGCTAATCCATATACTGACAGTGTCAGGGAATCTCCCTGACACCATCTCATCACAATGAGAAAAGGAAAGTGAGAGAAGGACCATGAAAATTTACAGAATTTTTTGCTGTAGATGACACAAAAATGGTGCTGCTGTTAGCAGATCTCCAGCTTCATCCATTCACAGATCCCCAGACAGGAACCCACAAACACTCCTTGCTCAAGGTGGTATTTACCACCAAGGCCAACATTGACCCCCTCAGGATTCACCATTCAATAACCTGCACAAGACCAAACTGAGGCAGTCTTCTGAGCACCATCAGACAGGTGAAAGTCATGCTAAGAACAACTCAGTAGACACCAGAGAATAAATTGAAGTGTTTGATGAATACCCCACCTCAGGGCAGCCTATTCTTGATACCACATTCAAAGAAATGCTAGTCTCCTTAAGAGGCACATTGCACAGAGATATTATGTCTTTTGTTACTAATATTCAATCTGAAGTATCTGTTATAGGAGACAGAGTAAGTCATGTGGAAAAAAATGGGCAAATTCACTACAGCAGACAACAAACTAATTGATGCCCATGATGACTCTGAGGAGAACTGAGGAACCTCAAAATTAAATTGGGGGATTTGGAAGACAGATCCCACAGCAATAATATGAAACTAGGAGGCATAGCTAAAACTGTACCCCCAGATTTTATGAGGCACTATGTGCATCAACAAATTGCTACTCTACTTCCTTCTACCCCAGAAAGGGAATTAGTTGTAGATCAAGATCACAGGCTCCCAAAACTATCTCATCTACCAGACAGAATACCAAGGGATTTTTTTTTGTGTAAAGGTTTTTCTAATGCAATACGCTCAACTTCCCCTCTGCCTGAACCATATGCCTTTGTTACCTTCTTCGCAGATCTCCCTCACCACACATTTTCAGCCCCTGAACAACATCTTTCCCTCACTAAGCTTTTACGCAAAAACAAGATGCCCAATAGGTGACTAAATTGCTTATCATTAAAGAAAATGCTACCCTTACTGTGTAATTTATAGAGGAATGCCTGTGACTATCTAAACAGTGGGGTCTTCTCCCTGCATCTGATGACACGCAACCATCCAACACTTCCCAGAACAGATCTCCCAGATTTAGAAAATTGTCCCAGGTTGACTAAGAGACTGTTAAACCCACAGGATAAAAGTTTTTTACTCTGGTATTCCAGACAGGAATTTGGCCTTGAATGTGTTTTAGTGATTAGTTATAATAGAAAATCGATATTCACAAAAGCCCAAAAATTCAAAATCTTTATTTCCTTGAATAATTTACATCCTCATAAAGAAAAAAAAATGCAATCCTAATCTTTAATGCAATTATTTAGTTTATTTGTAACATATTGTTGTATTATGCAATGTTTGTTTGTTAATTGGTGGTCTTTTGTTCTCTGCAAACAGCTGTGAAATAAAAAATGGGACTGTACAGTACGTTATATTAGAGATAAGTAGTTCTCTCTTTTCCCATCTCAAGTCTATTTGCAAGCTTCAGGTTTCCATGTGCAGAGACCATGTATTATTCTGCACTTTTTTGCACTTTTTGTGTTGTTAAAGTGACTTTTTAAACACCTTGACATGCACATTAATTGAAATATTGAAAGCAATTTCTTTCTAGACAGGGAATTCCAGGAGCTTGTATCAAACAGTGTGACTCAAATGGCCTTAGCAATACTGGAAATAAATGCTTAAACCTAGGATGTTCAGTATACAACTTCCAGTGTGAAAGTGGATTCATGAAAAATCGTTCTTGCCAAACCAATCTATTAACCTTCTATGATGAAGTGAGCTGCCGCCTAGATAAAGGTAAGCCTGTGGATGTGGTGTATCTGGACTTAGCAAAGGCCTTTGACACAGTTCCCCACAAACGCTTACTGTTCAAACTAAGGAAGGTAGGTATGGACCATAAGGTGAGCTCCAGGGTTCTGTCCTGGGACCAATCCTGTTTAATTTATTCATAAATGATCTAGAGGAGGGAATATCTAGTACAATCTCAGTATTTGCGGATGATACTAAACTAAGCATGCCAACATCTTCTATGCAGGATGTGGAAACCTTACAAGCGGACCTGAACAAAATAATGGGGTGGGTAACTACATCGCAGATGAGGTTTAATGTTGAAAAATGTAAAGTAATGCACTTGGGTGCCAGAAACCAGAAAGCAAGCTACTCACTAGGGGGGGACCTCTGGTGAATCTAAGATGGAAAAGGACCTGGGGGTACTGGTAGACAACAGGCTTGGCAGTGGCATGCAATGCCAAGCCGCTGCAAGCAAAGCCAACAGTATACTGGGATGTATAAAAAAGGGGATTCACTCCAGAAATAAAGAGATTATTCTCCCTCTCTACAAAACTCTGGTCCGGCCACATCTGGAGTATGCTGTCCAGTTCTGGGCATCGGTCCTCAGGAAGGATGTGCTGGAACTGGAGAGAGTCCAGAGAAGGGCAACAAAAATAATTAGGGGAATGGAGGACCTCAGCTATGAGGAAAGACTACAAGCACTGAACTTATTCTCTCTGGAGAAGAGACGATTGAGGGGGGATATGATATCAATGTAAAAATACTGTACTGGCGACCCTAGCATAAGAAACAAACTATTCAGAGAAAGGGAATACAATAAGACACGTGGCCACTCACTAAAACTAGAGGAAAGGCAGTTTAACCTTAAAGTACGTAAGGGGTTCTTCACTGTAAGAGCGGTAAGGATGTGGAATTCTCTTCCGCAAACAGTCGTATCAGCAGGGAGCATCGATAGTTTCAAAAAACTATTAGATGGGCACCCTAAAGACCACAACATACAGGGGTATACAATGTACGGTTAACAGCAAACACACACACACACATCATAGGTTGAACTGGATAGACTGATGTCTTTTTTCAACCTCACTAACTATGTAACTATGTAAGTGTCGTGCTACTTCCATTTTAGGTCACCTACATTGCAGGAGGTGGGATTTATATTATCAAAACCCAATTAAAACCTTAAAACTCCAATGGTCATTAAGAACTAACTTTTTTTTTTTTAGAAGCAGTCTGATCACAGGGCCTTTAGACATCCACCGAATCCTACACATAGGCGCAATCCAGACATGAACAGCAATAGCAATAGTACCACAACTTATCATACACTCTTATGAAGCCCTAATAATAAATCCAGGAATGCAAATAACAAGTGATAGAACTGGGAAATTTAAGTCGTGTGGGTACTTTACTTTACATATACCTATAAATAACACCTAAGCTTACATGGGCATTTAGGCATAAGCGACCCAACTTTAAAAAAAAAATTCTTGTCAGGGATACTAAGCTATTGTCCTAGGACTGTGATGGCGAACCTTGGCACCCTAGATGTTTTGAAACTACATTTCCCATGATCCTCACACTCTGCAGTGTAGTTAAGCATTATGGGAAATGTTGTTCCAAAACATCTGGGATGCCAAGGTTCGCCATCACTGTCCTAGGACCTAATACACATGCTGTAATCCAACGCAAAATATTTGGCTGATCAAGATGAAAAGCAAAAAAAAATTGTCCGAGCAGTCACAGCGTGAATGAACAGCATAAAAATAAAAGAATAAAAGAAACAATACCTAACCCCTTCTTGGCAAAGGTAAAACAAATGCTAATGTCTAAACCCAATTTTGAAACATGTGTTAGTAAAACTGTACATATTATTGCAACAACTTAGTGTATTCAGTTAAATTATACAATTGAGCTTTCACTTGTTGGTAAATAGTATTTATATCTCCTGATTTTCTTTATTATCAAAGGAATACTAACAAAAAATAGTAAAAAAAAAATGAAATTTTTCTTTTTTAATTTATGTGGACATTTATTTTCATTATCATATCCCACTGCCAAAGAACAACCGCAAATACATTCTCCTACTCCTGAAAATGACAGCAATACCATATATGTGTATGTTATTTGTTGTTTGCACCTGTAGTAGGGCCCAGAAACAATAGTGCACATTTTGCTTTTTTATCCTACCTAAAAACACTGACACTGACGCTAACTCACAATGATTCCAATTAAAACAATGTTTTTTTTAAACTCCTAACTAAAATACACTGACTGTGACCTTTGACCTTGACTTTGACTCTGACCATAACCTTAGAACTTAAACCTGACCTTAACCCTAAAACTGACCCTGGCCTAGATCAAACCCTTATCTAGTTATATTTCTTTTTTCTTTATTTTTTTTTTTTTTACACAAACATTTTTGTTTCATTTTTCTCCTCTAGCAAGGAGCAACTTGAATGACAGCATGAGGTTCACCACAATAATGGCATATTATTTTCAATGCAGGCTTTTTAGTACTTGTATGCAGGATATTATACTGCAGAAAAAAAGGAATTCTGAAACTGCTTACCTAAATGAATCTCTCATACGTACGTTTTAACAGCTTGTCTGATTATAATCTATCTGTTAAATGTCCATAAAAACCTGAGTTAGTTACCTTGTACTAAAATGTACAATGCATATCTAATGAAAAGGATTTTCTTTGCTTTCTCCTTTATTATATTTTTGCTGTTATTATTTCCCTGCTGTGGTAAAATACCTTCTATTGCTTCTTACCCTGAAATACTTTCTATTTTGAAAGCTCAACGGCAATTTTTGTAATAGTTTATTATACAATCACTTCCATACGAAGATGTATGAGAGAGCAATGACAATCATTTTCAAATGATTTTTTTTTTTTTTTGGGGGGGGGGGGTATTTTTCCCCACAGTAACTACTTAATGTTTTTTTTTTTTTATTATTTGCTTATGGCCATTTTTCTATAAAGCAAAATAAAAAGTACACCAACCTAAGGCATTACCACTGAAATAATTATTAAAAAAATATTGGAATTATAGACACCTAGAAAGGTAACTGGTATATTAACAGCCATGTTGTGGAGGAGTTTGATGGAATGATCAGTACCCTGGTAAGGTGTATGGATCCAAGGCAATAGGGATGAGCCAAACATATCTGGGTTTGGTTCCAGCTAGGTAACAGAATATAACAAACATTTGGGTGCCAAATCTGATCCCCATTAAAGTCAAATGGAAGCCAAATGTTAAAATACAGCAATGGCCAATTTCTAGACTGATAAGTAAATGGCTGTCTAACAAATGACACGGGTAACATAGCACTGCCTTAATGGACAGATACGAAAGCAAAAAAAATAAAAAATTTATGGGGACAAGCAATTTTAATAATACGTCAAAGTCAAAGTTAAATAATAAACATGTCATTAAATAACTGGCCTAGGAAATGCCCTTAATCTGTCTGAGACGTGGTGCATCTGTATGAAGTATACAACCTACTACAGCAAAAGTAAAAAAAAGTGTTGTTAAAACTGCCATGAATAAAATCTTTAGTAACTTTACTTCTGTTTGAAACCAAAGTTCAAGGATTTTATTCATCTATAGGGTTGAGCGGACACCTAGATGTCCGTGTTCGACGGGTTCGGCCGAACTTTAAAAAAAAGTCCGGGTCCGTGTCCCGGACTTTTACCGAACTTTTCCCGGACACCGAACCCCATTGAAGTCAATGGGGACCCGAACTTTAAGGCACTAAAATGGCTCTAAAACACCAAAGGAAAGGGCTAGAGTGCTGCAAATGGCAGCAAAACGTAATTAAGAGCATGGCAAGTGCTCTGCAAACAAATGTGGATAGGGAAATAACTTAAAACAACAAAAAAAAACAGAAAAATAAAACAATGTTCTTCTTCATCTCTGAAGGACGAGGCCCATATGGAGTAGGAGGGAGGTTGAGGTGGTGGTGGATGTGGCGGTGACATAGGCGTGCGCACAGGGTGTGCTGGGTGTGCCTGGGCACACCCTAATCACCTAGGGCACATAGCATTGCCAGTGAGGAGATGGGAAAGATCTCCCTGGGACCTGCTCTGCTCTATTTCTCCTTGCCTACAGGTACATGGCCCCGATACATTACTCTCCCTGCTGGCAAACACATGCATGTGTATTTCAACTTTGGGGTGCACACCTTAATGCAATAGGCTGCGCACACCTATGGGCGGTGTAGGTGGAAGGAGGACCAGGGCCGGATTAACAGCATCATGGGCTTGGTGCTGAGGATTTTGAAGGGCCTTAAGGGCCGTGCCTTGCCATGCACCCAGAGGAGGAAGGGTGCAGCCATGCATGCCTAATTCAACATGGGATGCTGTCTCTGAAGCCCATAAACACATCCATGCATCGCCAACTGTCCCTCCTTGTCCGGCCTTCACGCTGTGTGGGGAGGTTCTGAGGGTGCTGCCTGGGGAAGCGAGCATAGAAGCCAGACTTCTGTGTTTACAAGTGACAGAAGAGCGGTAACAGTGAATATGGCCAACCCGGGGCCTATATAAAAGGTAGGGGCCTGGAGCTGCAGCTCCAATAGCCCCTACATTAATCTGGCCCTGAGGAGGAGGACGAGGTAGCCAACACTGCTTCTTTTCAAAAATTTTAAATGAGGGTACACCCCAAAAGAGTGAGAAAGAGCAAAAATGGAACAATGGGTGGGTAAGGTCGGTATCCATTGCTATTCTGCATAAGGTACGGAAAAGTCCCGTGGGATCCATGCCTGGTTCATTTTAATGAACGTGAGCTTGTCCACATTGTCTCTGGACAGGCGGCTGCGCTTGTCTGTTATAACGCCCCCAGCCGTGCTAAATACCCGTTCAGATAATACACTGGCTGCAGGGCACGCCAGCACCTCCAAGGCGTAAAGGGCAAGCTCAGGCCATGTGCCCAATTTGGAGACCCAGAAGTTGAAGGGGGCAGACCCGTCATTCACTACATGTAGGCGTGTGCACACATACTGCTCCACCATGTTGGTAAAATGCTGCCTCCTGCTAAGACGTTCCATCTGAGCTGCTGGTGCTGCTGTTTGTTGTGGCGTGCTGACAAAGCTTTTCCACATTTCGGCCATGCTAACCCTGCCTTCTGAGGTGCTGGCGGTGCCCTGGTTGCGTTGGCGACCTCCTCCTCCTCCTCCTCTGCCTTGTGCTTCCACTGTGGCCCCGCTGTCAGATGGGAATGCCAGCAGCATGGCGTCTACCAGCGTGCGCTTGTACTCGCGCATCTTGCGATCGCGCTCCAGTGAGTGAATTAAGGACGGTACGTTGTCCTTGTAACGGGGATCCAGCAGGGTGGCCACCCAGTAATCAGCACAAGTTAGAATGTGGGCAACTCGGCGGTCGTTGTGGAGACACTGCAGCATGTAATCGCTCATGTGTGCCAGGCTGCCCAGAGGCAACGAAAGGCTGTCCTCTGTGGGAGGTGTATCGTCCGTGTCCTCTGTATCCCCCCAGCCACGCACCAGTGATGGCCATGAGCTGGCCTGGGTGCCACCCTGCTGTGAACATGGTTCCATCTCCTCCTCCAGCTCCTCCTCCTCCTCATCCTCCTCATCCTCCAGAACTGTGCCCCTGCTGGACAATTGCGTCCCTGGCGTTTGCGTGTGCAGGAACCCACCCTCGGAGCCCCTTGCGAATGACTGCCCTGAAAGCCTTGGAAATGTTACCTCTTCATCCTCCTCCTCCTCCTCATCCTGTGCCACATCCTCTTCCATCATCGCCCGAATTGTTTTTTCAAGGAGGCATAGAAGTGGGATAGTTAAGCTGAGAACGGCGTCATTGCCACTGGCCATGTTGGTGGAGTACTCAAAACAGCGCAACAAGGCACACAGGTCTCGCATGGAGGCCCAGTTATTGGTGGTGAAGTGGTGCTGTTCCGCAGAGCGACTCACGCGTGCGTGCTGCAGCTGAAACTCCACTATGGCCTGCTGCTGCTCGCACAGTCTTTCCAGCATGTGCAAGGTGGAGTTCCACCTTGTGGGCACGTCACATATGAGGCGGTGAGCGGGAAGGCCGAAGTTACGCTGCAGCGCTGCCAGGCGAGCAGCAGCAGGGTGAGAACGCCGAAAGTGCGCACAAACGGCCCGCACTTTCTGCAGCAGCTCTGACATATCGGGGTAGTTTTTAAGGAACCTCTGCACCACCAAATTCAGCACATGCGCCAGGCAAGGGATGTGCGTCAAACCGGCTAGGCCCAGAGCTGCTATGAGATTTCGCCCGTTATCGCACACCACCAGGCCGGGCTTGAGGCTCGCTGGCAGCAACCACTCATTTGTCTGCTGTTCCATGCTCCTCCACAACTCCTGCGCGGTGTGTGGTTTGTCCCCCAAACAGGCAAGTTGTAAAACTGCCTGCTGTCGTTTACCCCTGGCCGTGCTGAAGTTGGTGGTGAAGGTGTTACGCTGTCCGGATGAGGAGGCGGTAGAGGATGAGGAAGCGGAGTAGGAGGAGTTAGGAACAGGAGGCAAACTGAAGCGCCCTGCAATCCTCGGTGGTGGAAGGACATGCGCCAAATTGCTATCCGCCTCAGGCCCATCCGCCACTGCATTTACCCAGTGTGCCGTTAGGGAGATATAACGCCCCTGACCGTGCTTACTGGTCCACGTATCCGTAGTTAGGTGGACCTTGGCACAGATGGCGTTGCGCAGTGCACACCTGATATTTTCCCCCACTTGGTTGTGCAGGGAAGGGATGGCTTGCCTGGAAAAGTAGTGGCGGCTGGGCACGACGTACTGTGGGACAGCCACCGACATAAGGTTTTTAAAACTGTGCGTCTCCACCAGACGGAATGACAGCATTTCAAAGGCCAATAATTTTGAAATGCTGGCATTCAGGGCCAGGGATCGCGGGTGGGTAGGGGGGTACTTCCTCTTCCTCTCAAGTGTTTGGGAGATGGAAAGCTGAACGCTTCCACGGGACATTGTGGAGATGGTTGTTGGTGACCCAGGTGGTGGTGTTGCTGACAGATCGTCTGTTTGCGGGGTGGCAGGTGCCGGTATCACTACAGATGTGGCTGGAGCGGCCGAGACTGCAGCAGAAGAGGAAGCAGGATGAGCCAGAGACGTTTCTTGGTTTTGAAGGTGTGTACTCCACTGCAGCTCGTGCTTTGCACTTAGATGCCTGATCATGCAGGTTGTGCTCAGGTTGAGAAGGTTTATGCCTCGCTTCAAGCTCTGATTGCACAGGGTGCAAACCACTCGTGTCCTGTCATCAGCACATTTTCTAAAGAACTTCCACGCTAGAGAACTCCTTTGAGCTGACTTTGGTGCGCTCGTTCCCTTGCTGCGTTGGGCAGTAGCGGGCGTAGTGTCTAGGGCACGGCCGCTCCGCTTCTGCACCCTGCTCCCTCTTCTGCTGTGCTGGTGGCTCTGTGCGACCACCGCCTCTTCCTCCAAACTACTCAGGTCACCTGCATGACGTTCATTCCATGTGGGGTCGAGGACCTCATCGTCCTCCACATCATCTTCCACCCAGTCTTCACCCCTGCCCTCCTTGTCGGTCTCCACAATGCTGAACGCCGCAGCAGTTGGCACCTGCGTTTCGTCATCATCGGAGACGTGCTGCGATGATCCTTGCATGTACTCATCTTGAGAAATAAGTGGTTGGGCATCGCTGCACTCAATCTCTTCCACTTCTGGGGCAGGGCTAGGTGGATGGCCCTGGGAAACCCTGCTGACAGAGTCCTCAAAAAGAATAAGAGCCTGCTGTATGGCTTGGGGCTCAGACTGCTGGCCTGATTTGCAAGGGGGTGAGGTGAAAGACGGTTGGACATTGGCTGCAGGTGCCAACTCTGACCTTTCTGCAGTAGACTGGGTGGGAGACAATGTGAAGGAACTGGAGGCACTGTCAGCAGCAAACCAATCTACTATCGCCTCAACTTGTTCTGGCCTCATCACTTCTAGGGGCGTTTGATGCCCTACCAAATACTGATGCAGGTTCTGTCGCCTACTCACACTTGAGGAAGGTGTTTCACTTGTGCGTGTAGCTGGCACAGATCGACCACGTCCTCTCCTTGCAACAGGAGCTCTACCAGCAGCACCACGACCCAGGCCACGGCCCTTATTTGACGGTCTCCTCATATTTCTGTAATTTAAGATCTTGCCCTAGAAAGGTTTTTATTGAATAGCAGAATAGGAAATATGATCCAAAAAAGTGTATGTATCTTGCACGTACAAAACCACACTAGGCCCCAATTACTATTGTTTCTACCCCTAAAAGGATGGATGAGGAGTAGGAGGAGTATGGAACAGACAGCACCCTCAAATCTTCAGAAGTATGAGATGAACCCCAAAAACTTGGAAAAGGTGGATCTCACACGTACCGACACAGACTATCCCGCAATTCAATTGATCCTCAAAGGTTTTTATTGAATAGCGGAATAGGAAATATGATCAAAAAAAGTGTATGTATCTCGCACGTACACAACCACACTAGGCCCCAATTACTATTGTTTGTACCCCTAAAAGGATGGATGAGGAGTAGGAGGAGGAGTATGGAACAGGCAGCACCCTCAAATCTTCAGAAGTATGAGATGAACCCCAAAAACTTGGAAAGGTGGATCTCACACGTACCGACACAGACTATCCCGCAATTCAATTGATCCTCAAAGGTTTTTATTGAATAGCGGAATAGGAAATATGATCAAAAAAAGTGTATGTATCTCGCACGTACACAACCACACTAGGCCCCAATTACTATTGTTTGTACCCCTAAAAGGATGGTTGAGCAGTAGGAGCAGGAGTATGGAACAGGCAGCACCCTCAAATCTTCAGAAGTATGAGATGAACCCCAACAACTTGGAAAGGTGGATCTCACACGTACCGACACAGACTATCTCGCAATTGAATTGATCCCCAAAGGTTTTAATTGAATAGCGGAATAGAAAATATGATCAAAAAGAAAGTGTATGTATCTCGCACGTACACCACCACACTAGGCCCCAACTACTATTGTTTGTACCCCTAAAAGGATGGTTGAGCAGTAGGAGGAGGAGTATGGAACAGGCAGCACCCTCAAATCTTCAGAAGTATGAGATGAACCCCAAAAACTTGGAAAGGTGGATCTCTCTCACACGTACCAACACAGACTATCCCCCAATTTAACTGATCCCCAAAGGTTTTTGATTAAATAGCGGAATAGAAAATATGATCCAAAAAAAGTGTATGTATATCACACGTACACAACCACACTAGGCCCCAATTACTATTGTTTGTACCCCTAAAAGGCTAGATGAGGAGTAGGGGGGGTATGGAACAGGCAGCACCCTCAAACCTTCAGAAGTATGAGATGAACCCCAACAACTTGGAAAGGTGGATCTCTCTCACACGTACCAACACAGACTATCCCCCAATTTAACTGATCCCCAAAGGTTTTTGATTAAATAGCGGAATAGAAAATATGATCCAAAAAAAGTGTATGTATATCACACGTACACAACCACACTGGGCCCCAATTACTATTGTTTGTACCCCTAAAAGGCTAGATGAGGAGTAGGGGGAGTATGGAACAGGCAGCACCCTCAAACCTTCAGAAGTATGAGATGAACCCCAACAACTTGGAAAGGTGGATCTCTCTCACACGTACCAACACAGACTATCCCCCAATTTAACTGATCCCCAAAGGTTTTTGATTAAATAGCGGAATAGAAAATATGATCCAAAAAAAGTGTATGTATATCACACGTACACAACCACACTAGGCCCCAATTACTATTGTTTGTACCCCTAAAAGGCTAGGAGTAGGGGGAGTATGGAACAGGCAGCACCCTCAAACCTTCAGAAGTATGAGATGAACCCCAACAACTTGGAAAGGTGGATCTCTCTCACACGTACCAACACAGACTATCCCCCAATTTAACTGATCCCCAAAGGTTTTTGATTAAATAGCGGAATAGAAAATATGATCCAAAAAAAGTGTATGTATATCACACGTACACAACCACACTAGGCCCCAATTACTATTGTTTGTACCCCTAAAAGGCTAGATGAGGAGTAGGGGGGGTATGGAACAGGCAGCACCCTCAAATCTTCAGAAGTATGAGATGAACCCCAAAAACTTGGAAAGGTGGATCTCTCTCACACGTACCAACACAGACTATCCCCCAATTTAACTGATCCCCAAAGGTTTTTGATTAAATAGCGGAATAGAAAATATGATCCAAAAAAAGTGTATGTATATCACACGTACACAACCACACTAGGCCCCAATTACTATTGTTTGTACCCCTAAAAGGCTAGATGAGGAGTAGGGGGGGTATGGAACAGGCAGCACCCTCAAACCTTCAGAAGTATGAGATGAACCCCAACAACTTGGAAAGGTGGATCTCTCTCACACGTACCAACACAGACTATCCCCCAATTTAACTGATCCCCAAAGGTTTTTGATTAAATAGCGGAATAGAAAATATGATCCAAAAAAAGTGTATGTATATCACACGTACACAACGACACTAGGCCCCAATTACTATTGTTTGTACCCCTAAAAGGCTAGATGAGGAGTAGGGGGGGTATGGAACAGGCAGCACCCTCAAACCTTCAGAAGTATGAGATGAACCCCAACAACTTGGAAAGGTGGATCTCTCTCACACGTACCAACACAGACTATCCCCCAATTTAACTGATCCCCAAAGGTTTTTGATTAAATAGCGGAATAGAAAATATGATCCAAAAAAAGTGTATGTATATCACACGTACACAACCACACTAGGCCCCAATTACTATTGTTTGTACCCCTAAAAGGCTAGATGAGGAGTAGGGGGGGTATGGAACAGGCAGCACCCTCAAACCTTCAGAAGTATGAGATGAACCCCAACAACTTGGAAAGGTGGATCTCTCTCACACGTACCAACACAGACTATCCCCCAATTTAACTGATCCCCAAAGGTTTTTGATTAAATAGCGGAATAGAAAATATGATCCAAAAAAAGTGTATGTATATCACACGTACACAACCACACTAGGCCCCAATTACTATTGTTTGTACCCCTAAAAGGCTAGGAGTAGGGGGAGTATGGAACAGGCAGCACCCTCAAACCTTCAGAAGTATGAGATGAACCCCAACAACTTGGAAAGGTGGATCTCTCTCACACGTACCAACACAGACTATCCCCCAATTTAACTGATCCCCAAAGGTTTTTGATTAAATAGCGGAATAGAAAATATGATCCAAAAAAAGTGTATGTATATCACACGTACACAACCACACTAGGCCCCAATTACTATTGTTTGTACCCCTAAAAGGCTAGATGAGGAGTAGGGGGGGTATGGAACAGGCAGCACCCTCAAATCTTCAGAAGTATGAGATGAACCCCAAAAACTTGGAAAGGTGGATCTCTCTCACACGTACCAACACAGACTATCCCCCAATTTAACTGATCCCCAAAGGTTTTTGATTAAATAGCGGAATAGAAAATATGATCCAAAAAAAGTGTATGTATATCACACGTACACAACCACACTAGGCCCCAATTACTATTGTTTGTACCCCTAAAAGGCTAGATGAGGAGTAGGGGGGGGTATGGAACAGGCAGCACCCTCAAACCTTCAGAAGTATGAGATGAACCCCAACAACTTGGAAAGGTGGATCTCTCTCACACGTACCAACACAGACTATCCCCCAATTTAACTGATCCCCAAAGGTTTTTGATTAAATAGCGGAATAGAAAATATGATCCAAAAAAAGTGTATGTATATCACACGTACACAACCACACTAGGCCCCAATTACTATTGTTTGTACCCCTAAAAGGCTAGATGAGGAGTAGGGGGGGTATGGAACAGGCAGCACCCTCAAACCTTCAGAAGTATGAGATGAACCCCAACAACTTGGAAAGGTGGATCTCTCTCACACGTACCAACACAGACTATCCCCCAATTTAACTGATCCCCAAAGGTTTTTGATTAAATAGCGGAATAGAAAATATGATCCAAAAAAAGTGTATGTATATCACACGTACACAACCACACTAGGCCCCAATTACTATTGTTTGTACCCCTAAAAGGCTAGATGAGGAGTAGGGGGGGTATGGAACAGGCAGCACCCTCAAACCTTCAGAAGTATGAGATGAACCCCAACAACTTGGAAAGGTGGATCTCTCTCACACGTACCAACACAGACTATCCCCCAATTTAACTGATCCCCAAAGGTTTTTGATTAAATAGCGGAATAGAAAATATGATCCAAAAAAAGTGTATGTATATCACACGTACACAACCACACTGGGCCCCAATTACTATTGTTTGTACCCCTAAAAGGCTAGATGAGGAGTAGGGGGAGTATGGAACAGGCAGCACCCTCAAACCTTCAGAAGTATGAGATGAACCCCAACAACTTGGAAAGGTGGATCTCTCTCACACGTACCAACACAGACTATCCCCCAATTTAACTGATCCCCAAAGGTTTTTGATTAAATAGCGGAATAGAAAATATGATCCAAAAAAAGTGTATGTATATCACACGTACACAACCACACTGGGCCCCAATTACTATTGTTTGTACCCCTAAAAGGCTAGATGAGGAGTAGGGGGAGTATGGAACAGGCAGCACCCTCAAACCTTCAGAAGTATGAGATGAACCCCAACAACTTGGAAAGGTGGATCTCTCTCACACGTACCAACACAGACTATCCCCCAATTTAACTGATCCCCAAAGGTTTTTGATTAAATAGCGGAATAGAAAATATGATCCAAAAAAAGTGTATGTATATCACACGTACACAACCACACTAGGCCCCAATTACTATTGTTTGTACCCCTAAAAGGCTAGGAGTAGGGGGAGTATGGAACAGGCAGCACCCTCAAACCTTCAGAAGTATGAGATGAACCCCAACAACTTGGAAAGGTGGATCTCTCTCACACGTACCAACACAGACTATCCCCCAATTTAACTGATCCCCAAAGGTTTTTGATTAAATAGCGGAATAGAAAATATGATCCAAAAAAAGTGTATGTATATCACACGTACACAACCACACTAGGCCCCAATTACTATTGTTTGTACCCCTAAAAGGCTAGATGAGGAGTAGGGGGGGTATGGAACAGGCAGCACCCTCAAACCTTCAGAAGTATGAGATGAACCCCAACAACTTGGAAAGGTGGATCTCTCTCACACGTACCAACACAGACTATCCCCCAATTTAACTGATCCCCAAAGGTTTTTGATTAAATAGCGGAATAGAAAATATGATCCAAAAAAAGTGTATGTATATCACACGTACACAACCACACTAGGCCCCAATTACTATTGTTTGTACCCCTAAAAGGCTAGGAGTAGGGGGAGTATGGAACAGGCAGCACCCTCAAACCTTCAGAAGTATGAGATGAACCCCAACAACTTGGAAAGGTGGATCTCTCTCACACGTACCAACACAGACTATCCCCCAATTTAACTGATCCCCAAAGGTTTTTGATTAAATAGCGGAATAGAAAATATGATCCAAAAAAAGTGTATGTATATCACACGTACACAACCACACTAGGCCCCAATTACTATTGTTTGTACCCCTAAAAGGCTAGATGAGGAGTAGGGGGGGTATGGAACAGGCAGCACCCTCAAATCTTCAGAAGTATGAGATGAACCCCAAAAACTTGGAAAGGTGGATCTCTCTCACACGTACCAACACAGACTATCCCCCAATTTAACTGATCCCCAAAGGTTTTTGATTAAATAGCGGAATAGAAAATATGATCCAAAAAAAGTGTATGTATATCACACGTACACAACCACACTAGGCCCCAATTACTATTGTTTGTACCCCTAAAAGGCTAGATGAGGAGTAGGGGGGGTATGGAACAGGCAGCACCCTCAAACCTTCAGAAGTATGAGATGAACCCCAACAACTTGGAAAGGTGGATCTCTCTCACACGTACCAACACAGACTATCCCCCAATTTAACTGATCCCCAAAGGTTTTTGATTAAATAGCGGAATAGAAAATATGATCCAAAAAAAGTGTATGTATATCACACGTACACAACCACACTAGGCCCCAATTACTATTGTTTGTACCCCTAAAAGGCTAGATGAGGAGTAGGGGGGGTATGGAACAGGCAGCACCCTCAAACCTTCAGAAGTATGAGATGAACCCCAACAACTTGGAAAGGTGGATCTCTCTCACACGTACCAACACAGACTATCCCCCAATTTAACTGATCCCCAAAGGTTTTTGATTAAATAGCGGAATAGAAAATATGATCCAAAAAAAGTGTATGTATATCACACGTACACAACCACACTGGGCCCCAATTACTATTGTTTGTACCCCTAAAAGGCTAGATGAGGAGTAGGGGGAGTATGGAACAGGCAGCACCCTCAAACCTTCAGAAGTATGAGATGAACCCCAACAACTTGGAAAGGTGGATCTCTCTCACACGTACCAACACAGACTATCCCCCAATTTAACTGATCCCCAAAGGTTTTTGATTAAATAGCGGAATAGAAAATATGATCCAAAAAAAGTGTATGTATATCACACGTACACAACCACACTAGGCCCCAATTACTATTGTTTGTACCCCTAAAAGGCTAGGAGTAGGGGGAGTATGGAACAGGCAGCACCCTCAAACCTTCAGAAGTATGAGATGAACCCCAACAACTTGGAAAGGTGGATCTCTCTCACACGTACCAACACAGACTATCCCCCAATTTAACTGATCCCCAAAGGTTTTTGATTAAATAGCGGAATAGAAAATATGATCCAAAAAAAGTGTATGTATATCACACGTACACAACCACACTAGGCCCCAATTACTATTGTTTGTACCCCTAAAAGGCTAGATGAGGAGTAGGGGGGGTATGGAACAGGCAGCACCCTCAAATCTTCAGAAGTATGAGATGAACCCCAAAAACTTGGAAAGGTGGATCTCTCTCACACGTACCAACACAGACTATCCCCCAATTTAACTGATCCCCAAAGGTTTTTGATTAAATAGCGGAATAGAAAATATGATCCAAAAAAAGTGTATGTATATCACACGTACACAACCACACTAGGCCCCAATTACTATTGTTTGTACCCCTAAAAGGCTAGATGAGGAGTAGGGGGGGTATGGAACAGGCAGCACCCTCAAACCTTCAGAAGTATGAGATGAACCCCAACAACTTGGAAAGGTGGATCTCTCTCACACGTACCAACACAGACTATCCCCCAATTTAACTGATCCCCAAAGGTTTTTGATTAAATAGCGGAATAGAAAATATGATCCAAAAAAAGTGTATGTATATCACACGTACACAACCACACTAGGCCCCAATTACTATTGTTTGTACCCCTAAAAGGCTAGATGAGGAGTAGGGGGGGTATGGAACAGGCAGCACCCTCAAACCTTCAGAAGTATGAGATGAACCCCAACAACTTGGAAAGGTGGATCTCTCTCACACGTACCAACACAGACTATCCCCCAATTTAACTGATCCCCAAAGGTTTTTGATTAAATAGCGGAATAGAAAATATGATCCAAAAAAAGTGTATGTATATCACACGTACACAACCACACTAGGCCCCAATTACTATTGTTTGTACCCCTAAAAGGCTAGATGAGGAGTAGGGGGGGTATGGAACAGGCAGCACCCTCAAACCTTCAGAAGTATGAGATGAACCCCAACAACTTGGAAAGGTGGATCTCTCTCACACGTACCAACACAGACTATTCCCCAATTTAACTGATCCCCAAAGGTTTTTGATTAAATAGCGGAATAGAAAATATGATCCAAAAAAAGTGTATGTATATCACACGTACACAACCACACTAGGCCCCAATTACTATTGTTTGTACCCCTAAAAGGCTAGATGAGGAGTAGGGGGGGTATGGAACAGGCAGCACCCTCAAACCTTCAGAAGTATGAGATGAACCCCAACAACTTGGAAAGGTGGATCTCTCTCACACGTACCAACACAGACTATTCCCCAATTTAACTGATCCCCAAAGGTTTTTGATTAAATAGCGGAATAGAAAATATGATCCAAAAAAAGTGTATGTATATCACACGTACACAACCACACTAGGCCCCAATTACTATTGTTTGTACCCCTAAAAGGCTAGGAGTAGGGGGAGTATGGAACAGGCAGCACCCTCAAACCTTCAGAAGTATGAGATGAACCCCAACAACTTGGAAAGGTGGATCTCTCTCACACGTACCAACACAGACTATCCCCCAATTTAACTGATCCCCAAAGGTTTTTGATTAAATAGCGGAATAGAAAATATGATCCAAAAAAAGTGTATGTATATCACACGTACACAACCACACTAGGCCCCAATTACTATTGTTTGTACCCCTAAAAGGCTAGATGAGGAGTAGGGGGGGTATGGAACAGGCAGCACCCTCAAATCTTCAGAAGTATGAGATGAACCCCAAAAACTTGGAAAGGTGGATCTCTCTCACACGTACCAACACAGACTATCCCCCAATTTAACTGATCCCCAAAGGTTTTTGATTAAATAGCGGAATAGAAAATATGATCCAAAAAAAGTGTATGTATATCACACGTACACAACCACACTAGGCCCCAATTACTATTGTTTGTACCCCTAAAAGGCTAGATGAGGAGTAGGGGGGGTATGGAACAGGCAGCACCCTCAAACCTTCAGAAGTATGAGATGAACCCCAACAACTTGGAAAGGTGGATCTCTCTCACACGTACCAACACAGACTATCCCCCAATTTAACTGATCCCCAAAGGTTTTTGATTAAATAGCGGAATAGAAAATATGATCCAAAAAAAGTGTATGTATATCACACGTACACAACCACACTGGGCCCCAATTACTATTGTTTGTACCCCTAAAAGGCTAGATGAGGAGTAGGGGGAGTATGGAACAGGCAGCACCCTCAAACCTTCAGAAGTATGAGATGAACCCCAACAACTTGGAAAGGTGGATCTCTCTCACACGTACCAACACAGACTATCCCCCAATTTAACTGATCCCCAAAGGTTTTTGATTAAATAGCGGAATAGAAAATATGATCCAAAAAAAGTGTATGTATATCACACGTACACAACCACACTAGGCCCCAATTACTATTGTTTGTACCCCTAAAAGGCTAGGAGTAGGGGGAGTATGGAACAGGCAGCACCCTCAAACCTTCAGAAGTATGAGATGAACCCCAACAACTTGGAAAGGTGGATCTCTCTCACACGTACCAACACAGACTATCCCCCAATTTAACTGATCCCCAAAGGTTTTTGATTAAATAGCGGAATAGAAAATATGATCCAAAAAAAGTGTATGTATATCACACGTACACAACCACACTAGGCCCCAATTACTATTGTTTGTACCCCTAAAAGGCTAGATGAGGAGTAGGGGGGGTATGGAACAGGCAGCACCCTCAAATCTTCAGAAGTATGAGATGAACCCCAAAAACTTGGAAAGGTGGATCTCTCTCACACGTACCAACACAGACTATCCCCCAATTTAACTGATCCCCAAAGGTTTTTGATTAAATAGCGGAATAGAAAATATGATCCAAAAAAAGTGTATGTATATCACACGTACACAACCACACTAGGCCCCAATTACTATTGTTTGTACCCCTAAAAGGCTAGATGAGGAGTAGGGGGGGTATGGAACAGGCAGCACCCTCAAACCTTCAGAAGTATGAGATGAACCCCAACAACTTGGAAAGGTGGATCTCTCTCACACGTACCAACACAGACTATCCCCCAATTTAACTGATCCCCAAAGGTTTTTGATTAAATAGCGGAATAGAAAATATGATCCAAAAAAAGTGTATGTATATCACACGTACACAACCACACTAGGCCCCAATTACTATTGTTTGTACCCCTAAAAGGCTAGATGAGGAGTAGGGGGGGTATGGAACAGGCAGCACCCTCAAACCTTCAGAAGTATGAGATGAACCCCAACAACTTGGAAAGGTGGATCTCTCTCACAGGTACCAACACAGACTATCCCCCAATTTAACTGATCCCCAAAGGTTTTTGATTAAATAGCGGAATAGAAAATATGATCCAAAAAAAGTGTATGTATATCACACGTACACAACCACACTAGGCCCCAATTACTATTGTTTGTACCCCTAAAAGGCTAGATGAGGAGTAGGGGGGGTATGGAACAGGCAGCACCCTCAAACCTTCAGAAGTATGAGATGAACCCCAACAACTTGGAAAGGTGGATCTCTCTCACACGTACCAACACAGACTATCCCCCAATTTAACTGATCCCCAAAGGTTTTTGATTAAATAGCGGAATAGAAAATATGATCCAAAAAAAGTGTATGTATATCACACGTACACAACCACACTAGGCCCCAATTACTATTGTTTGTACCCCTAAAAGGCTAGATGAGGAGTAGGGGGGGTATGGAACAGGCAGCACCCTCAAATCTTCAGAAGTATGAGATGAACCCCAAAAACTTGGAAAGGTGGATCTCTCTCACACGTACCAACACAGACTATCCCCCAATTTAACTGATCCCCAAAGGTTTTTGATTAAATAGCGGAATAGAAAATATGATCCAAAAAAAGTGTATGTATATCACACGTACACAACCACACTAGGCCCCAATTACTATTGTTTGTACCCCTAAAAGGCTAGATGAGGAGTAGGGGGGGTATGGAACAGGCAGCACCCTCAAACCTTCAGAAGTATGAGATGAACCCCAACAACTTGGAAAGGTGGATCTCTCTCACACGTACCAACACAGACTATCCCCCAATTTAACTGATCCCCAAAGGTTTTTGATTAAATAGCGGAATAGAAAATATGATCCAAAAAAAGTGTATGTATATCACACGTACACAACCACACTAGGCCCCAATTACTATTGTTTGTACCCCTAAAAGGCTAGATGAGGAGTAGGGGGGGTATGGAACAGGCAGCACCCTCAAACCTTCAGAAGTATGAGATGAACCCCAACAACTTGGAAAGGTGGATCTCTCTCACACGTACCAACACAGACTATCCCCCAATTTAACTGATCCCCAAAGGTTTTTGATTAAATAGCGGAATAGAAAATATGATCCAAAAAAAGTGTATGTATATCACACGTACACAACCACACTGGGCCCCAATTACTATTGTTTGTACCCCTAAAAGGCTAGATGAGGAGTAGGGGGAGTATGGAACAGGCAGCACCCTCAAACCTTCAGAAGTATGAGATGAACCCCAACAACTTGGAAAGGTGGATCTCTCTCACACGTACCAACACAGACTATCCCCCAATTTAACTGATCCCCAAAGGTTTTTGATTAAATAGCGGAATAGAAAATATGATCCAAAAAAAGTGTATGTATATCACACGTACACAACCACACTGGGCCCCAATTACTATTGTTTGTACCCCTAAAAGGCTAGATGAGGAGTAGGGGGAGTATGGAACAGGCAGCACCCTCAAACCTTCAGAAGTATGAGATGAACCCCAACAACTTGGAAAGGTGGATCTCTCTCACACGTACCAACACAGACTATCCCCCAATTTAACTGATCCCCAAAGGTTTTTGATTAAATAGCGGAATAGAAAATATGATCCAAAAAAAGTGTATGTATATCACACGTACACAACCACACTAGGCCCCAATTACTATTGTTTGTACCCCTAAAAGGCTAGATGAGGAGTAGGGGGGGTATGGAACAGGCAGCACCCTCAAACCTTCAGAAGTATGAGATGAACCCCAACAACTTGGAAAGGTGGATCTCTCTCACACGTACCAACACAGACTATCCCCCAATTTAACTGATCCCCAAAGGTTTTTGATTAAATAGCGGAATAGAAAATATGATCCAAAAAAAGTGTATGTATATCACACGTACACAACCACACTAGGCCCCAATTACTATTGTTTGTACCCCTAAAAGGCTAGGAGTAGGGGGAGTATGGAACAGGCAGCACCCTCAAACCTTCAGAAGTATGAGATGAACCCCAACAACTTGGAAAGGTGGATCTCTCTCACACGTACCAACACAGACTATCCCCCAATTTAACTGATCCCCAAAGGTTTTTGATTAAATAGCGGAATAGAAAATATGATCCAAAAAAAGTGTATGTATATCACACGTACACAACCACACTAGGCCCCAATTACTATTGTTTGTACCCCTAAAAGGCTAGATGAGGAGTAGGGGGAGTATGGAACAGGCAGCACCCTCAAATCTTCAGAAGTATGAGATTGTGTTCACTGTACCCCACAAAGATTGAGTTCACTGCACCCCACAATGATTGTGTTCACTGCACCCCACAAAGATTGTGTTCACTGCACCTCACAAAGATTGTGTTCACTGTACCCCCCAAAGATTGTGTTCACTGCACCCCACAAAGATTCTGTTCACTGTACCCCACAAAGATTGTGTTCACTGCACCCTAAAAGGATGTTGTTCACTGCACCCCACAAAGATTGTGTTCACTGCACCCTAAAAGGATGTTGTTCACTGCACCCCAAAAAGATTGTGTTCACTGTACCCCCCCAAAGATTGTGTTCACTGCACCCCACAAAGATTGTGTTCACTGCACCCCAAAAAGATTGTGTTCACTGTACCCCCCAAAGATTGTGTTCACTGCACCCCAAAAAGATTGTGTTCACTGTACCCCCCAAAGATTGTGTTCACTGCACCCCACAAAGATTCTGTTCACTGTACCCCACAAAGATTGTGTTCACTGCACCCCAAAAAGATTGTGTTCACTGTACCCCCCCAAAGATTGTGTTCACTGCACCCCACAAAGATTCTGTTCACTGCACCCCACAAAGGATTTTGTTCACTGCACCCCAAAAAGATTGTGTTCACTGCACCCCAAAAAGGATTTTGATCACTGCACCCCAAAAAGGATGTTGTTCACTGCACCCCAAAAATGATTTTGTTCACTCCACCCCAAAAATATTGTGTTCACTGCACCCCACAAAGATTGTGTTCACTGCACCCCAAAAAGATTGTGTTCACTGTACCCCCCAAAGATTGTGTTCACTGCACCCCACAAAGATTCTGTTCACTGTACCCCACAAAGATTGTGTTCACTGCACCCCAAAAAGATTGTGTTCACTGCACCCCAAAAAGGATGTTGTTCACTGCACCCCAAAAAGGATGTTGTTCACTCCACCCCAAAAAGATTGTGTTCACTGCACCCCACAAAGATTGTGTTCACTGCACCCCAAAAAGATTGTGTTCACTGCACCCCAAAAATGATTTTGTTCACTGCACCCCAAAAAGGATTTTGTTCACTGCACCCCAAAAAGGATGTTGTTCACTCCACCCCAAAAAGATTGTGTTCACTGCACCCCAAAAAGATTGTGTTCACTGCACCCCACAAAGGATTTTGTTCACTGCACCCCAAAAAGATTGTGTTCACTGCACCCCAAAAAGGATGTTGTTCACTGCACCCCAAAAAGGATTTTGTTCACTGCACCCCAAAAGGATTGTGTTCACTGCACCCCACAAAGGATTTTGTTCACTGCACCCCACAAAGATTGTGTTCACTGCACACCAAAAAGGATTGTGTTCACTGCACCCCAAAAAGATTTTGTTCACTGCACCCCAAAAAGATTGTGTTCACTGCAGCCCAAAAAGATTGTGTTCACTGCAGCCCAAAAAGATTGTGTTCACTGCAGCCCAAAAAGATTGTGTTCACTGCAGCCCAAAAAGATTGTGTTCACTGCAGCTCACACACAGAAAA
The DNA here is from genome assembly GCF_965119305.1 of Pelophylax lessonae. NCBI lineage: Eukaryota > Metazoa > Chordata > Amphibia > Anura > Ranidae > Pelophylax > Pelophylax lessonae. Next base: position 182,320,681 of record NC_138769.1, on the reverse strand, counting down.
ATGGATGTGGATCACTGACACCTGCCTATCTCCAATCCCACACCACACAGCAATATCGATTGTAGTTTGTAGAACACAGTTTCCCTAAAATTCAGCAGACTCTGTCCCTAACAGGATTGAGAAGAGATCGTAGATCAGGATTGAGTGCAGATTCACCCCACCCCCCACACAGCAATATCGATTGTAGTTTGTAGAAGACACTGACCCTATAATTCAGCAGACTCTATCCCTAAAATGCCTACAACTCGCCCTGCCTAAACACTCCGACCTGTCCCTCAATTCTATCCGGACACAAATGGTTTTTTCCTGCCTATCTTTCCCTAATCAGCAGCCAGCACATTGATGTGTGCTCTGTCCCTTAGCTAAGCAGCAGAATGACGCTGCTGCGGCGGCTGCCTCGAACTTATAAAGACTTGGTCACATGCTTCAGACGGCCAATCACAGCTACTAAGACATTTGCAGGCATGGCTGGGATGGCTTAAGGCACACCAGTTAAACGATTGTTGATTGGCTGTTGAAAGCCCGCCATGAAAAGAGCGCCAAAGCATGCAAAACCCGGAAATAAAACGACCGAACACGGATTTTTACCCGAACATACAGTAAAGTGTCCGTGTCCGTGTTCGGGTAAAAAAAATCCAATTATTCGGTACGAACACGAATAATACAGTCCGTGTTCGCTCAACACTATTCATCTACCAATAAGAACAACTTCCTGCGCTCAAGCATGGTCCTCAGAATTCAGTTGACTTTCACAGTTCCAATTCAGAAAAAGGCCACCAGTCTTTGCTGCCCTCTTAGGATGGGGGATGCCCTGATACACACAGCACTGGAAAAACAACAGAGAGGAAGCACCAGCCTAACGCATTACCTTTAAATCCTATTTATTAATTAAAAAAAGCAAATATTATACTCATAAATTAATATATTATCAAGCCTATCAATATATTTCAAAGCCAAAGGTAGAAACCCAGGTCTCCTGTGGCTCATGTGTTTCAAGCGGAGTACTCTCTTCAGCAGACCCAAATGGTCTGTTATCTGTAGCCTGTCAGACTGTGTCTTTTGACTTTGGAATATGTTGATGGGCTTGATAATGTATTTGTTTGTGAGTATAAAATTAGCTTTTATCCATTAATGAATGGTGTTTAAAGACAATGCGCTAGGCTGGAGCACCCTCTCTTTGTTGATTCTCTTCATTTATAGACCCTTATCCTAGATAAAGGTCTGATATTGGTGTTAATGGGGGAACCACACACAAAAAAATGATGTTGCATACCCCATGAAAATACATATCAGACCATTGATGTATTTTAAGAGGAACCCCTGTGCAAAAAGCAAGAAAAAAAGTCTCCCTACACATAAATCCATACCAGAGAACCCCCTGGAAATGCACCTTTGCCCATGTTGATGATGGCAAAGGTCTCTTCTATGGCCTCTCACCAGAATCTGGACCCCCCCCCCCCCTTTAACAACAAGGGATCCTTCACATACTTCCTTGTATGAATGAGTAAAGGTTGTACCCCTATACATTTATACATAAAATATGAAAACTGTAAATAAATACTTATTTTTATCAAGTTCTGGCAACCCCCCCCCCCCCCACAAAGTACACGCATCATTAATTATTGTACATCATCAAGAGATGCAGATCCATGTCAACTACAATAAGCTTCAAATACCAAAAGAAAGAAAAATCTCACCAATCAAGTGCTTGTTTCTGTCATTGACGAGCACCCAATAACATCCCCCAGGCCTATTCCACAGAGTAAACAAAGGGACTGGGTCTCCCAGGTGACATTATTGTGAAATACATATAATCACATTTACAGCCACATTTAGTCAGTGATGTCACGCTATCCCTATTTCTTTGTTTACATGGCTTGGGGATTCCAACCTGGGAATGAATGAGGCCAGGTAATGTCACTGGGTGCTAAAGACACGCAGTTGCCAGCACCCGCCACTTCTTTAGCAACCATTGAGAGATCAGAAGCTGTCAAACATTTTTCCGGGGATACATTTCTGTGCTTTACCTCCAGCAAGCAATTGTAGGCATCCAATGTACTTTAACAGGTTCCCGACCGCCCACCAGGCTGGCTTTTCTGCATTAACCGACGTAGCTCCACGTCGGTCGCACGCAGGGTGCTGGGAAGTGAGCGCGCGCCCACTAGGCAGCAGGGATGCTGATGCATGGGACCAGTGGCACCTATTGCCGCCAGCCACCTGTGATCGCTCCCCGCTGAGAGAGAAGGACGGTCAGCTATTGTAAACACAGCTGACCGTTCTCTCTGAAATTATCACAGAGCGCCTTTGATCCTGCTATATAGGATCACAGGTCTCTATGATCATTTCACAATCCCAACCCCCCCACAGTTAGTAATCACTCCCCTATGCTTACACTTAACCCTTTGATCACCCTTAGGTTAACCCCTTCCCTGCCAGTGTCATTATTACAGTAATTGTCGTTCTACGCTGTACCCAAATAAAATTAATGTCCTTTTTTCCCACAAATAGAGCTTTTTTTTGTGGTATTTGATCACCAGTGCGATTTTTAATTTTTGCGCTATAAGCAAAAAAAGAGCAACAATTTTGAAAAAAAAACAATATTTTTCACATTCTGCTATATAACATTCCCAAAATAAATAAATAAAAATCAAAATGTTTTAAAATTTTAGGCCAATTTGTTTTCTGCTACATATTTTTGTTAAAAAAAATCACAATAAGCGTATTTGATTGGTTTGCGTAAATAATATCGCGTTTACTAACTACGGGAAAGATTTATGTCATTTTTATTGTTTTTTTTTTCTTACTAGTAATGGCGGTGATCTGCAATTTTTTGCAGGACTGCGACATTGCGGTGGACAGATCGGACCCCTAACTGACATTTTTTACACTTTTGGGGGGACCAGTGACATTACTACAGTAATCAGTGCTAAAAATATGTACTTCTACTGTAATAATGACACTAGCAAGGAAGGGGTTAACACTATGGGTGATCAAAGGGTTAAATGTATACCTAATGCTTACTGACGTGTGGGGGGGGGGTGGGGGTTCTGTGACACAGACAGAGATCGCAGGTTCAGCTATGCTGAATCCTGTGATCTCTCCCTGTTTGTCACTGAGAAGATCCGCCTGCTTTGTTTACATAAGCAGGCGGGTCTTCTCACATTTTCCCAACGATTGGGGAAGAGAGGCGGCATCGCCGTCTCTCCTCCTCTGGCCCAACTCCCGCTGTGTCTAAACACAGCAGGAGCGTGCCTCCGGCGGTGCACATGTGTCACTGAAATTTCTAGGAGTCCAGCGACGTAGGTCTAAGCCGCTGGACCCAGGGGAGCCGCACCGCCGCAGTAGGATTACCTTTGGCAGTCAGCAAGTGGTTAATGAGCTGCAGGCCACTTCTTTATGCAAACTATTACCTATGCAATCTTTCTGACTCATTGAGAAACACTATACACTTTTGTCATATCCTAGTAAACCCCCCCCCCCACACTCAGTTTGTAACTACCTACCCTAATTGCTTAGGAATATAAGGGAGAATGTCTGTTGCATTCAGTCCTGACAAATGATCATTAAATATAAGTAAACATTTTAAGTCTCCCATATTTAGGCCCCACACTCTCCAATTACCATGAGATTGGAGGTATGGTTTTCAAGTCCCTAGGGTATCTAGAAACAAAACAACAACAAGAATATGTCTTTAAAACAACTTAAAATAATTTATTGTATAGCTATTTATTGTTTGTACTTGAATTAATGCAGAAGATGAAAACAAAATTGCTTTAAGCATGAAAGCACAGTAAGGTAATGCACCACGGGTGCTTGCTAAAGTGAAGGTTCTTTTCATTCCTGTAAAATATATTAACGCTATAAGCTGCCATAGTGCTATAAGCTGCTACCCTGCTACCCTACCTTTTCCCAGCAGTCACAGAATAAGATTAAGGTCTAATAGATTCTACTGTCATTGTTAGCATGACTTGAAACATTACATTCATTATAACTGGTATAACTGTGATACTTGTGTGTGTGTTTTTGCTTGAGAAGTGGGCGTTAGCTGTAAATCAAAGCAGCTGGTGCTTAATATGCCATTCAAAAATTAATGTTCATATGTGTGTGCAGGGGAGCATAAATCTTAAAATCATTGCAAAGGGGACTGTGAACACCCATACTGATTTATTTGATGCCTTCATTCCAGCATATTCAGGAAAGAAAGAATAAAGCAAAGCAGTCTTTTACAATAACTGCACTTTCTTTTTCTTGCTTTATTTTTTTTTTAAACCAGAGAGTGTGGCAGTCTGCACCTGTTACCATTTTATTTTGCTCACCTGAAAACAGGTTCTCCTGTCTCGAAACTCTTCTTTTCATTTTGAATTATATATTATGAATATAGCTGCCTTCACCACCATACAACACCTTAGTAAAGGCAAATTGTACCCTGAGGTCTTTTCAGAAACACCCAAGGGAGTGTTGATCTCTTGTATCCCTAACTGCACTCAGTGGTTCTTCCTGCTGACAACAAAATGCCTTTGAAAACACATTAATGATATTGTAGTCAAAAATAAAAACCATTGAGCACAGTGGAGTGGAGTGGGGGAGTGGGGGGCTGGTTTTTGAAGATACTAAAGCAGGCAATAGATTATGCTAATTCCTTTCCTGCAGCCATGTGTTACAGGCAAGAAATGTACATGATGGTGCCATAGGCAGAACAATAGCACAAAACCTTATACACCTATTAAATAAAAACATATGACGCTGGACTTGCAATGGTGTAATTGGCCGCGGCCATTTATTAAATTCAAATAAACACTAAAAGTGTGAATACAAACATATGTATTTTTAGTTCAGGCAAAAAGCTCGAACTAACCAATTTTAAACAATTAATAACTTATAATTGTAGTTCAGCCAAAAAGCTCGAACTACCCACAAAATTCAAACAAATAATCCCCAACACACATAACCAGGGTAGCGGCAAGGATTAAGGGCGGGAGGGAGGGACGAATCTTCTTCCTCTGCTCCTGGTGACTGACTAATCTAATGGATTTTTCCTTCTTTTTATAGGGAAAACTCTCGTGTCTAGGTGGCTGATTCTGTCAATTTTGACCAATTAAAGGTAAGTATTACTATTGACCAATTAACTTGTTACTTTACTGACTAATTAACTTTATTCAGTTATTGACCAATTAACTGTTTAAAATTATTTTATTTTTTTTTATGTTGTCATGCCACGGCCCCATATATGTAGAGTAGGTACAATGTGACCCACTCTACATTTTATTTCCCCCATAAACACAGACAGTCCTGACTCCTGCCTAGCAATTGTCTGTTTCCTGCGGTGGGACAGAGCGGAGGGGGGAAGGCCTCCCTGCTGGGAGAGGATATTGATTAAAGCTGCTAGTGATATTCGCAGGTGAATACAGCAGGCTGGTTGTACCCAAGTTGATCAATTGATCAACTTGGTACATTCAGCTTGCCCGCACACAGTTCAAATCTCGACCAGTCTCTGCTGAACTGGTAGATATTTGAACCAGCTATGGTGAGCCTTAAAGGTAAGTATTTACTAACTTTAATGGGACATCTTTAATGGATACTTTCATTTTTATGACAGAGTTGTAATTTTTTTTTATATATATATTTTATATGTTTGTCATTCCTATTTGTGTTATTGTATTACAACAAAAAGCTAATCAAAACTATTTTTTTTTTAGTGTAAAGTGAGGAGTTGGGGGAGGAGTTTACTCATTAGAGTAAGATCCGTGCTTTACTAGGAGTATAACCTGAATAAGCAGTGTGGAAATGGGGTCACCCTCATGTTTACTTACAAACTATACATAGTAAAAAGTTCTAACAACAATAATAGCTTATTATTATAATTATTATTATTAATATTATTATTATGCACATTATACTGATTACTTTCTCTTATGTACATAAAAACATGTAGAATGACTCACACTTGTGAGTAGGACCGTTAGCAATAATATGCAGAAGACCCAGCGGGAACTCCCTGCATCCAGGTCTGATCATTTGCAGATAATCACTCCATGGGCAACTACTGTACATAGTTGCTTGTTTGCAATGGGACTTCATTCCTCTACTATTCGCAAAAAAAAACCCTCTAGGTCTCCCACATCTAAATCCCCCATTTGCAAGTGTGAATAGGGCCTTAAAGTGAAGATGTGTTATGTTTTAGTGAAAAAAAACTACCTTTTGTCTTACATTACCCTGAAAAAGAGCTTCTCACCTCCTGGCATGCTAAGGAGCCTGGACACTAAGGATGTACTGGCGCAAAAAAAGTTAGAGGGATACCAACAGTTACTATCATCTAGGGTAAAAAATGGAAAATCTATAGTGCCTTAACATATATAGAGTCCATAAGGTCCATAAAAACAAGTCGTTGTACACTTGAAGGCTGCTCTGTCACAAGCAAGAAGAAGAACTTGCTGTATACTGTAAGAAAAAGGCAGGCGCCACTCTAAGTGCAGTAGGACACGTTTTTAATGATAAAATTTCAACACACTATATAGTAAGTATAGACAGCAGTGGATAAAACATGGAATTCGTCCACAGAATTGATAAATCCGGATGCCTATGGAGAAGAACTCGACCGGTCTGCTGTATGGTCCGCTTTGGCCGATGGAGGCCGGCGTTTTCCGAACCCTGGGGACACTGTCAGAGCTTCCGGCGGCGCACTTCCGGCTAGGACGACCTGCCACGTCATCACGCCCTACGTCCTAGCCGGAAGTGCGCCGCCGGAAGCTCTGACAGTGTCCCCAGGGTTCGGAAAACGCTGCCCTCCATCGGCCAAAGTGGACCATACAGCGGACCGGTCAAGTTATTCTACATAGGCATCCGGATTTATCAATTCTGTGGATGAATTCCATGTTTTATCCACTGCTGTCTATACTTACTCGTTTGTGAGTATATAGTGTGTTGAAATTTTATCATTAAAAACGTGTCCTATTGCACTTAGAGTGACGCCTGCCTTTTTCTTATAGGAGCCTGGACACTCCTATGCTTTCAACTACAGTATATAGCTGTACATCTTTAGTGTAAGATCTAAATTACATCTACTCAGATGTAACTCAGTGAAATTTGGGGATGTCAATACTGTGCTGCTTGCTGGAGGCTCTGCATGTACCAAGATAGCCACCTCTACACAGAGACACAGTGCAGAACAAAGCATGGCGAGTCAGTAATAGGAAAAAATCAGCTGCACAAGTGACATTTATAAAGAAAAAAATGATACAGTTTAAATTGCTGACAAATGACCATTCCCTTCTGGCTTCCAATAAAAAAGAACATGAACCCCTGCAAAGGTCCCCCAAATATTTTTGGAGATGTGTAAAGAAGGTCTGTGTGCTAATTTTTTTAAAATAAATCAAATATGATGCACTACCCCTTTAAGTGATTATTATGGAAGCGAAATAGCCATCCGATGTGCAATAATAAAAATTACCACGGTGCATTTATGTATGGAAATTATATTTAAAGTATAACTAAAGTATAACTAAAGGCATTTTTTTCATTTTGAATAGAGTAAGGGAGGGTTATAATCCCTGTAAAGGGCTCTTTCACACGGCCGCTCCGATTTTTTATTCCGCTGCGGCACTTTTTTTTTTTTCACGGACATGGATGACACTTGTGTCATCCGCTCCGTATGTCCGCATATCATCCCATCCGTTTGCGGATGATATACGGACATAATGTATGTCTATGGGGATTGCAGATGTCAGCGGATGACACCGCTGACATCCGATTTTGCATCCGTTACGTTTTTTAAACGGAAGAAAAATAGGGTTCTGTTCCGTTCCAAAAAACGGAACAGAACTGAAAGGACGCAAATCGGATGTCAGCGGATGGTCATCCGCTGACATCCGCAATCCCATTGACATGCATTATGTCCGTATATCATCCGCAAAAAAATGGGATGAAATACGGACATACGGAGCGCCAGTGTGAAAGGGCCCTAACAAGGTTATGCACAGCAAAAAAAAAAAAAAAAAAACAGGTGTTCTGAAAGGTAAATGTAATTTTCCAGCAATTTTTCCTTTTGAAATGTTAGTGCTTTAAAAATAGTTGCTCCCAACCAAATGGAAGAAAAAAAAAAAAAACGCACTAGTACATGTTCCACAGGGAAGTGCTCTTCCAGGCTATTTTTTGACAACCCTTTGCCTATTAACCTAGAAAATAGGAATTTTTGAATAGACAGATTTGGCTTCCATGGGCCTTAATGAGGCTTGGGATGCCAACCCCTTTAAAGTGATTATAAAGTCTCATTTTCTTTTAAAAAAAAATTAACAAACATGTTATATTTACCTGCTCTGTGCAGTTGGTTTTGCAGAGAGTGGCCCAGATCCTCCTCTTTTTGGGTACCTCTTCTCTCCTCTTGTACCCTCCCTCATGTTGAGTGCCCCCACAGAAAGCAGCTTGTAGCTGAGACACCCCAGCAACATCACTGGGTAGAGATAGGCTCAGGCTAAGGCTAAGTATTAGTATAGGCTAAGTATTAGGTGAGGCTGAGGGGGGCTGCTGCATACAGAAGGTTTGCTTTATCTTAATGCATAGAATGCATTAGAATAAAAAAACATTCTGCCTTCCCAGTCCCTTTAAAGTTTGTCAAACACTGCTCAAAACAAGGAAAATTGACTCATCCCTAATGATTATTATGAATGTAAGCAAATCTGCACTGTAGTTTAGCATGTCTTCGTAATCCAGAAATATTTTACTAATATGTATTTTTGCTCTTATGATCTCAAAAACCTCATAAAAGTACAGTTCTGATGAATATTGTTTAAAATTAAAGCATATTGAGACTTTTTGAATTGGAAAACATAGAAAATCTTTCCAAATAGATAATTGCTCATGCATGATAACATACAAGGGACTATAACATCTTAGAAACATATTGTTTTCTTTTAAATAGCATTGTTTAAAACCTGAGCATAATGGACATTTCTCAGGGAAGATGAGCCAAATGCGTTTGAAATGCATAGCTCTCATGTTTCCTAATGATAACCCGCAGAGGCATAAGATACTGTACAAGCTGGGATCCTAGACTCTTCTTTTCTTGAGGCAAAGAAAGGATTGTGTAATCATATGTTAAATTGCACCCCAAGAGCCTAGTGCTTTCTGTGTTTTGTTTACCCTCTAATCATTAGAGGGCTTAGAAAATTCAATAAGTATGCTTATGCTTATTAATATAAATATACAAATTTTACAAGGGTCTTCACAGACCACTAATGCTTTCAAAATGTGGGCAAACTGGAGAAAGGGGGGTTTAGGATCATCTGTGCCTATTATGATGCATTTTTTTTTCAGTAGAGTGAAGATTAAGCTATCAGTTGATACTACACAAAATGATTACTCATAACTGGCTATTTGTTAGGAATAGATGCTATGCTTTTTCTTTTCAGTACTTTGGAAGTAAAATTCACAGACACAGCATGGTCAGTACTGGACAGCCAACAGTGAACGAATCACACATGTATGCACATTACATTATTAAGGACTTAGGTACACTGAGGTCTGCTGTCTGATCAAAACTGACAAATAAACGCATACTGTATGTCCACAAAAGTCATAATTAAAAAGAAAATGCATGTTTGCTTGCACATGACTGGATAACGGAGGTTAGCAGAGCTTCATCTCATTCACCAAGCTCTGGGGAAAATGTCCTTGCAAAGTACAACTTCCCTTGCAAAGTGAAGAGTCCATTTGCTTTTGATAAATAAACCCCAAAAGGTGTAAAGGGTAATGTCTTAGGCTGCTTATGCAAACTCCTTTCTAAGCATTAGTCACTCCACTTAACCAGGACAAGCAGCAATATACTGAATCTTCCTATTGATATAATCTACATTTCCCAAAACTGGTCTTATTTAACCACTTAAGCCCCGGAAGATTTTACCCCCTTCCTGACCAAGGCCTTTTTTGCGATTCGGCACTGCGTGACTTTAATGGACAATTGCGTGGTCGTGCGACGATGTACCTAAACAAATTTGGCGTCCTTTTTTTCTCACAAACAGAGCTTTCTTTTGGTGGTATTTGATCAAAATGTTTTAACATTTTAGGCCAATTTTTTTTTTACCATATGTTTGGTAAAAAAAAATCTCAAAAAGCGTATTTTGATTGGTTTGCGCAAAAGTTATTGCGTTTACTAACAAAGGAAAAGATTTTTGTCATTTTTGTTGTTTTTTTTAACGCGTAATGGCGGCGATCTGCGTTTTTTTTTTGTGGGACTGCGACATTGGGGAGTACAGATCGGATCCCTGACTGACATTTTTGACACTTTTGGGGTTACCAGTGACATTACTACAGTAATCAGTGCTATACATATGCACTGTTACTGTAAAAATGACACTGGCAGTGAAGGAGTTAACTGTATTGGAGAGGGAGGGGTTAAGTGTGTCCTAGGGGCATGTTTCTAACTGTGATTGGCTGTGGCTTGATGTGTAAGAACAATGATCAACGGTCCTACATAGTAGAACCGTTTGATCACCATTCTTACACAGGGAGAACTGACAGGCGGCTTTGTTTACACTAGCCGCCTTCCTTTTCTCCCGCTGTCACGGACGATCACGAGTGCCCGGCGGACATCGGCTCCGCAGGGCACACGCGCAGGGGGGTCTGTGACCGAGCGGGAGCGCCCATCCGGCGGTGCGCGCTTGCTCCCAAAACCCTTACAGGCTAGTGATGTAGCCCTACGTCGCTCTGCCTGTGAGGGGCTGACTGCCGACGTAAATAGTCGTGCGGCAGTCGGCAAGTGGTTAAACCCTGTTGTTTGAATAGATGTGCGAAATAGTGTGACATGAAACCTGGCTCTGATTATACTCTATTGCGTAATAAGAAATGAGACACTAAGAACCAATACAAGTGAACACTGGCAGCATATACAGTATATTGCCATTTATCTACTAAAAAAAGACATTTCACTGTGCCAAATCAAATTTCTTTTATCTAAGCTTTTTGAGCAAAGCATTGACCACCCTAAATAGCTGTCTGTAAGAGCCGGTAAAAAAAAAAAAAAAAGTGAGAATGTGGCACATTCAAGGCAGTGAAAACAATACAGGTAAACAAAGGGAACAGTAATCTGGCAATCCTGCAATCTTTTTTTTTTTTTCAAATATTTTTTTGTTTTGAGTTTGCAAAGGTACATACATACATATTATCAATATCATATACAATCCATTCCTGAGTAATTATGTTATGCAAAGGTACATATTAGAATTAGTTCCTTCCTGTTGTATACATAGTAATCAGCAAAAATGTCAACTCATTGAAACTGTTGGCTAATGCCTATAACTAATATAATGTGCAACTTCTGTCTTACTTGTGGGCAAACTCTGCATAGAACATTTTCATAACAATAAAAGAACTATGGTTCCACATCAGTACAGATGTATACTGTTTGTAAGGGTTTGTTATTTGCTTCCAGAAACTACGTAGATGAAGACATGACCATATCATATGTTTGAGTGTGCCTGTCTGTCCACACTCTCTCCAACATTTATCAGCATTATCTGAGGAGAATTTTACCATGAGATAGGGAGTATAGTACCAGCATAGTTGCAGTTTCTGAGCAGTTTCCTAGTATTTTGAGCATTTAGAGTATTGATATTTATATTTTATTGCTCTCTGCCACCTTTCATCGGAAAAAGACTGGCCAAGTTCTGCTTCCCATTTACTTAAGTGAGAGGTTTTAGTAAATGTCATTTTTGCATTCATTAATTTATAGAATAAGGTAATACCTTTGAGTTTATGATCTTTCAAGTTTCAGAATGACCAATACACCTCCGACATATCAATCCCAGAGAGATTATAGATTTTTTTAAATTGATGATAGTCTATTGTGCCAAAAGGAATCAAGAGATGGTAATGAGTATATTTGGGCCAAGATTTTAAAGGGAGTCTGAAGGCCATTGTTCGTGACATCCTCTTTTGTGTTTAGGCATCTAATTGACCAATTAGCGAACAAAATGTCTGGTGTTAAATGTTTCAGTGAATGAAGAGGTATATGAATTGTTTTGCATTTCACTTTAGTGTCATAGTGTTTGTGAAAGTAGCACCAGGCTTGTAGACTGGCTGTAATAGTTGGATGGACAGAATATGGTCCTATGTGTGTTCGATCATCGTAATAAGGAGCTAGGAGTTTCTGTTTGTGCCCATTCATGTTCTAGTATACTCCACTGTTTTGGGTGGGCAGGTAGGACCCAGTATTTAATATGGTCCAGTAGGGTTGCAATGTAATAATCTTTTATGTGAGGAATGCCCATGTTGCCTGCTGATTTGTGTTTCACCAGAATTTGGAATGAGCAGTGAGCTTTATGATCTGCCCATATGAATTTGGTACATGAATGGGTAGTGTACGAAAGTATTATAATATTTTAGGTAGTAAAATCATCTTGTATGCCGCTAGTCTACCTGACCAGGAGAGAAAGAATTTTTCAGTTGAGTCAGTTCTTGCTGGATTGTATTAAGGAGTTGAGGGAAGTTCATTCTGAATAGGCAACCTGTGGATGGGGTCAACTTAATTCCCAGGTATTGTAAGGAATCTTCATTCCATTGGAAGGGAAATCTACATTGCAGGTTTTCTTTAGTTGTATTGTCAATCGAAATATAAATTTTTTTGGACGTGGAGGCATTGATTTTGTAGTAAGATACCCTATTAAATGCGTCGAGTATTTCATATACAGCAGGGAATGAGCGGAGTGGGTTAGAAAGTGATAGTATAACATCATCCACAAATAGTGTGATGGTATGTTGTTGGCTTCCCGATAATATTCCTTGAATATCTGGATGTGTTCTAATCCTTTCAGTCAGAGGCTCCATCAACAAGACAAAGATTAGGGGTGACGGAGAACACCCCTGTCTATTGCCTTTCATTATTGGAAAGGCAATGGAATACATTTCCTCTGTGTACACATGTGCCAAAGGATTAGAATATAATGCTAAGATTGCCAAGTGAATTTGGCCTGTGAGTTCAATACTGTGTCCAATACTTAATAATTAACAATAATATTCATTAAATTAATAATAATTCATAAATAATAATTGTCCATTACTCTGGATAAGTAACCCCAATGTTTAAGATCAAAGGCCCTCTTGGCATCTAAGGCCAGAAGCAGAGAAGTTTCCTTCGATCTTTCCATTAAGTGAATAAGATTGATCATTCATCTGGTCACATTGGATGCCTGGCGGCCTGAGACAAAACCAACCTGGTCTTGTTTCACCAGTGAAGGCATTAATCTAATGCTAACCTGTTTGCTAGTAATTTGGCATATATTTTCACATCAACATTCAATAGTGAAATTGGTCTAAAATGTTGTGGCATATTAGGCTCCTTTCCAGGCTTAGGTAACGTAACAATAGTAGCAGACAACATTTCAGAGGGGAATGATGCTTTGCTAGCAGCAGCACTAAAGACTAGCATCAAAAAAGGTATCAAAGTTGAGCTGTATATTTGATAGTACTCAGAAGAGAAACCATCAGGTCCTGGCAATTTGTTGTCTGGGAATGATTGAAAAGTTTTTCTAATTTCTGTAATATTAATAGGGAAGATGAGAGTTTCCAATTCCGTTTGTTCGACTGTAGGTAGGGACATTATTACCCCATCTGTTTGCCCTGGTTTCGGTGCGGGCCTCTCCCACAGTCATAGACACCGAAGCATGGTCAGACCATGTGATGGTATGAATTTCAGATTTAGTCACATTTTGTAGTAGAAATCTGTCCACTAGAAAAAAGATCAATCCTAGAATAAGAAAAATGTACATTTGAATAAAAGGGAAAGTCCTTCTCTGTGGCGTATTGGCATCACCAAACATCAAATAGATTAAACGTAGAGATAAAATGTGCCAAGGTGGCTCACAGTGTAGCTGTGAGACGGTTGTGAGGAAGATAAGTCCAGATCCTTGTCGGGAATTGCATTGCAATCGCCGCACAGTAAGGGTGTACTTATGTACCAGATCGAAGAGCGCTGTGTGTGATTGAGGGCAATGGCAGAGCCTATCCAGGATTTGGCTATAATATGAGTGGGTTTACCAGCTACCTCATTAACGCTTAACCGGACTCAATGCAAGGCAGTATGGATGCTATTTCCTAACTGTGGGAGCGATCTCAGTTGTTGTTACATCAGCACTTGTTGGATTGGATGCAAGGCGTTTTTACATTCGATTTCTGGTGAGTGCATTGGCACGGTGGAGGGGAGCACTTTGTGAGCTTTGCAGTCTTCATTTGAGGTGTACTGGTAGTCACTCTACTTGAGGTGTATACACAACCATTGTGCCCTCCTTTCATCTATATTTGGTGAATGTTTGACACATTGTACTTTCCACTAATTAATATTTAATTTGTTGAATTAAGAAAATTATGGACTATTGTTTTTTTTATAGCCTGTTTTTTTCGCTACTGTTCACATTTATTAACATTTGTTATAGCACATGTTTAGATACTTTACTTTATTGTGTTTCATTTGAGATCACTTAGTAGAGCTGCACTTTTTTGTTTACGAATCGCCACACATAATTACTTGTCATAATTATTGGCACAAGTTATCTACTTTCTTCCACAATTTCCTGAGAAATTAAAGTTGTTTTGTGTTTAGTAGATATATATTGACCAAGGTGTATAGTGTATTGTTGATTTCTCAAATTAGAATTTTGTGTCTTCCCGTATCTTCAAGGACTGTGTCCACTTGTTTGAATGAGACTGTATCTTAAATTGCATTGGCTACATCTCTTTTTTCTTAGGGGCATTAGAGAGGTAAATGTGTGGAAAGTGGTGAAGGAAAAGTGTGTCTCTTGAAGACAGAGAACATCACAGCGTAGATTGCATGTTTCTCTGCAGGTCATATGTCACTTGGCTGGAATATTGAGTACTTTGACATTAAAGAATGATATGGTAAAGGCTATATTGAAATGTAGCAGAGAGAGGACAATGTACAGTGGGAGTATTCAATTGAAATTCAATGTTAATGATAGGTAAGTTTGTACCTGTAATATGAGCGTATATAGAGATTTTCAAAGGTGGCTGTCTTGATCCTTATGTCTCAGGAACAATGGTGTATACTCAAAACGCACAGGGTCCACTTTGTAGTGAAAATCCTGAAAGGAACACAACTGCAAGAACAGCTCAGTCAAGACCTACACAAACAACGCATTGTGTAAAAATAACTAAGAGTACAAACATCAAAAAAGTTGTCGATTTGTACAGTAATAGAATCTGAGCGGATGAATTACTGCAAGTGCAATGGGGGTCAAAAAGCTAGTGGTAATCATATTTCACAGGCTCAGCAAAACAGGATCTGTTGTGGTTGTTGATTGCGCACAGAGTCAACCTGCTTCTATGTCAGATCCATTATGCGATGCCCTTGTGAATCCTGAAGAACTGGTTGGGCTGGACTTTGAGGATCTAGAATGCCCAATTCACATACTAGGCATATACCCTCTTTCACCGATATAATGGTGTATGATTCCCCATCTTTGATTATCAGTAGCTTAGCCGGGTAGGCCCAGCTATAGGATATGCAGTGGTTATGTAGAGGTTTGGTAATGGTTGCAAGCTTTCTCCTTTGTTCCATAGAATATGCTGAGAGATCTGCAAAGAATGCCAAATTTTGTAGACTTTGTGGTAGTCACTCCTTTTTCTAGCAGCCGTTATTAGCTTTTCTTTGGTATGGTAAAAATGGATTCTTACAATCATATCTCTGGGGAGATGTTGTGGCAAATGTTTAGGCTGTGGCAGGCTATGTATTCAATCTATAAGCAGATCTTACAGCGGAGATTCTGGAAGTGCCTCTTTTAAGGTGTTAGTTAAGTATTCTTTAAGATTCGGGGGTCTCACGGACTCTGAGATACCCCATATTTTAATGTTGTTGCATTTGGATCTATCCTCCAAGTCCGTAATCTTTGATTTGATCCAGTGCAAATCATCCTCTCTGTCATAGTGAGAGTCAACCATCTTATTAAATGTAGATGCAAATTCCTCCATTTTAGTTTCAATATATGACACTCTGTCACTTACAGCATTGACTTCTGTATTAAACTGCTGGGCCAGTGTCACTATATCAGAATGTAACGTGCTGCATAGAGAGAATAACATGTCTTTTAGTGTTGTTTAAAGAACAGGTTGGTTTGTAATGGGGAAATCTGAGATGGAATCTTGTAATTCACTGGTGTCATCTAAGGAGGAGTTTAGGGCATTCCCCTACAATTGTGCAGCTAGGCTGTGCAGCTTCTGCTTCGTCTTTACTGGGCTTGATGTAGCTAAAGAGATCTGTTGTGATCTTTGTCTATTCCAAGAATCGTGGCTGAGGAAGGTGGAATGCCTGGGAGCAGAGCCTTGCTCCTGTCCCTGGCCATGTGCTGAGCCAGGAGAGCTGCCGGCACATCTTGACTTCCCCAGTGCCACAGCTTGGGGAAGAAATCTGTCGTCTTGCCGGGTCTGCATTTCTATTTCCTCTTCCTAGATGACATGCTGGGTATTGCCCAATGCTCGGTTGACAAATGCCACTGTAAACCAAGGCTTTGTGCATCTGTAATATGCTCCGCTGTGCCGCGCTGTGCAAAAGCTCTGCAGCTATGCAGCCATCTTCCTCTCCGGTCAGCCACGCCCCCCAATCCGGCATTCTTTTAACATAGAAATCAGCACCCAACTTTTCAGCATGATCTGAATAGGATAATATTGTACATACATAGATTTTTCTAGTGTCCTTACTTGTGTTGTTTTTTCCCTTTTTTGACTTATGCCTATCAGAAGGTTGACGTAGTCTACACTAGAAGTTCTCTTGATCAACTATTTTGATCTCAGAGAGAGGTCATAGGCTGACAAGTACTGAAGATACAAATGGGTTAAATTTACTAAAGGCAAATAGAATGTTCACTTTACAAGGAATGTTGCACTTTGTTAGGGAATTTTCCCTGGAGGATAGTGAATAAGGTGAAGCTTTGCTCACTTCCATCATCCAATCATGTGCGAGCAAAAATACTGTTTTTCTATTTTTATTGAACGTGGTTGAGTATTGCTTGCAAAGTGAAATTTAACCACATTTACAAGCTCTAGGGAAAACTCCCTTACAAACTGCAACTTACCTTGGAAAATGAACAGCCTATTTTTCTTTAGTAAATCAACCCCTAAGTGTAAATGATCTTTATCAGAAGCACCTCATTTGAAAAGTGCCAAACAAGAAGGAACTTTTATAGCCAGACAGGTGACAGGGCAAAAAAGTAAGATCTCCTCAACCAGAGGACTTTATGGAACATTACAACAATATAATGTGTAGTTTGAGATTACAGTAAAACCTTGGATTGCAAGAATTATTCGTTCCAGAAACATGCTTGTAATTCAAAGCGCTCTTATATCAAAGCAAATTTCCCCATGAGAAATAATGGAAACTCAGATAATTCGTTCCACAACCATTTATTCATAAGTCCTTCAGTTTATAGTCTATATAAAAAGATTATAGCAATGTGACAGGTTGTGTATCCATAAAATATCCATCCACAAATGGCAGCCTCCACAAGGGGATTAGAAGCAAAATCCAGCAGGAGCTACAGAGTATAAGGGAGAAAAGAGGCACCTCTAAGTGTAGCAATATTGTTACATTTAATGAAGGTACAACATTTAGAAACTCCCATGGTTGATAATTAAAAGAGGCGCATCTAAGAATGCAGGCATCCGGGACAAAGCTGTCCACAAAGACCTTCCTCCTCACCGCCAGCCCTCACCACTGTCAGTCTGCAGTGACCGGGCAGACTACACTGCAGTAGAGCAATCTAAAAGTGAGGCTTGATGCACTCGGGAGCGCATTTTGGAAGAAATGACGTTGATGGCGGTGCAGAAGATAGTCTATATGGACAGCTTTACCTTAGATGCCTGCATACTTAGATGTGCCTGTTTTAATCATCAACCATGTTAGTTGCTAAATGTTGAACCTTCATTAAATAAACCATATTGCTACACTTTGGAGGCACCTTTCTTCTCTTTTATACTCAGTTGTGGCATGACACTACTTGGATATCAAGACATCACTTGTTTATCAAGTCAAAATTTCTAAAAAAATGTTGCCTGTCTTGCAACACGCTCTCAAACCATGTTACTCTCAATCCAAGGTTTTACTGTACTTTTGAGAATAATGCCTATCATACTATCTTTCTGAACCACCACTTCCCCACTAAAAATGTTGATAACCATGGAACTCAAAGTGAAGTCAGAAATCCTGACCTGCATGTTTGTTCTAAGGAGGCAGCTCAGAAAGCATTGAACTGACTCGGGTAGCAATATATTACATTTTTGTTAGTGGGTTTAAATCTGCTTTAGGTATTCAACAGGCGCCCTGTGGAATGAATTGGTTTATTCACCTCTCTTTGAAAGCATTTAATCGAAATTGGCACTTCATGCGTTAGATGGGTCATGTAGATAATGGAAGGTATATTAACTAAAGTGATCTATTTATTGCTATAGAATACTGAATGCAGTTTGTGTTGGGAGCATACAGTAGGCTTCTCCCAGGGGTCCTAGAACACCAGAAATGATTTAGAAACTAATAATAAATCTTTTGCACACGCCAAAACATTGTCTCAATTGATCTTTATTTATTAAGAGGTCAAAAGTGCACTTTGATCCCTTTAATAAATTGATCTGGATTGAGACATCATTTAGTGTTTGAAAAAGGTTTTATTAAAAGAGTAATAGTTAGGATCTATGGCCTAAACTGTAACTGATTCTAGTCTTATGAATCTCATGAAACCAATTGAAATCTCATATAGCACAGTGCTTAAAGTTTTAACCCCTTGTAAATGCTCAAACAATTCACAGAAAAAAAAGAATAATGACATCTTTATAACATTTTTTTATATACAGTAGCTGTCATTAGTGTTTTGTCTTGTTATTTTTTTGAGCAATTATGAGGGGTTAGCACTTTAAGCACTATGCTATATGAGGGTTCAGCTGGCTTCATGAGTTTCATAATTTTTGGGGGGTTTTAAGCAACTGTGCTGTATATGTTGAATATATTCATATTATTTGAATTGCTCATAGGTTTTTGGATCTGAGCTCTTAATTTTTTATTTTTTTATTTTTTTTTTGCTTAATAGGCCAAGAGTCTGGAATATTTTAATTGATTATAATCTTAGGGGATCAACCCAGGTAAAAGTAAGACATGAAGTTTGACTGAAAAGATTGCTTTTAACCTGGAGTTATGAAAACTATAGCAAAATAAACCACCAACAGTTATTTATTCCATCTATGTGTCCAGTTTTATGTTTGATTGCACTATTAAAAAAAAAGTGCTAACATTTAGCAAAACCTAATATAATAAAAAGGGACCATTTGGCAATACTAAATCTCAATTGTGTTGTAAATGTTCATTTTTAGAACTAACACAATTCTTTCTGCTGAAGCAAAAACAGTTATGGGTCACTGTATTTTGATAACCAAGGCATTAACTAGTCACTAGAATTATTATTATTTATTTATTTATTTATTTTTTATGCACCATGGATAATCCTTACACATAACAACAAAATAAAAGATCTTAATGTATAACTAAAGCCAAACTTTTTTTTTAGTTTTAGACAAAGTGGAGAGGACTAGAACATTTGTCAGTATTTGCTTCCACAAGGTAGTCTGGCCAACTACAGTTACTCTGTTAGAGAAGAAGCAAAAATCTTATGCAGGTATACATTTCTGTTTTGACTGCACTTTCACATAAAATGTATACTACATTCTACATGAACATGTACAAGCTCAGTAGAGAAAAATTAATTTACGCTTTAGGAAGTACAATTTGATAACAAATAAATACTTATTTCTTGTTCAGATACATTGATTATATTATTTTTCACAGTTCTTGGCTTAAGAGATGCACCACTAAAAAGATTTTGACCCTTGGTCCTCAAACAAGTACACAGCACACTTTGTGATATGATGGTTAAAAGGCACAAACATCAGTAGTTTAGAATGTCACAGATTTCTTTATACATCAAAAAGTAGATTAAATTCATTCTGGCTTTGCAACATCAGACAAACTCGTTATAATTCTTTAGCAACTCCTCTGAACATTCTAAACTAAATGTGACTTGTGAAATATAACATTCAGTTGTCTTTCTCTTTTAAATCAAATAAATTATATATTTAAGTCAATAATTTCAACAGATTTAAATAGTCTACCACCGAGGTCCAACATGGCTACATTAAAGGTAACTCTCTATCCTCTTTGCAAAAATATGTCTACCCTCTTTCACACAGGAGAGTAAGAACACAAAAAAAATGCTTTTATATATATATATATATATATATATATATATATATATATATATATATATATATATACTCTATACTATATATAAGTGATCGACCAATATCGTTTTTTTTAACACCGATACCGATATTTTGGTCATCGGATAACGGTATCGATATATATATATATATATATATTTTTTTTTAAATGTCTACAGGTACTGTGGTGGAGGGATCTGGGGATCTTAAAGACCCCAAACCCCTCCTCTGCACTTAAAAGCATTCAAAACGCCAAGTTTGTCTGTTGAAAGCTGTAAGTTTTTTTAATTTCGGCGCCGCCAGTACCCGAAAGTGATGTCATATCATGACATCACTTCCTGGGTACTCTGTGCCAAATTTAAAAAAATGGAGACCCGGTCAGGCGAAGGCGGTGCAGGTAGGATACCCGGTGGGACGGGAGACCCAGGGCCCCTCCCTCTCCTTGTAATGACAGTCAAGCGGCTTCTCAGCCGCATCGGTTGTCATTACCAGTCAGCCGACCGGCGGCTATGGACACCGGTACCGGGGTGATGCCTCTAGCTGCAGGCATCACCCTGGTACATGCACTTTCCCTAAATATCGGCAATATCGGTAAATCCAAAGGCCGATTTCGATATATCGAGGAAAGTGCATATCGGCCACCGATATATCGGTGTTGCCGATAATCGGCCGATCTCTAATTTATATATATATATATGTGTGTCTGTCTATCTATCTATCTATCTATCTATCTATCTATCTATCTATCTATCTATCTATCTATCTATCTATCTATCTATCTATCTATCTATCTATCTATCTATCTATCTATCTATCTATCTATCTATCTATCTATCTATCTATCTATCTATCTATCTATCTATCTATCTATCTATCTATCTATCTATCTATCTATCTATCTATCTATCTATCTATCTGTATATGTAAATATATATATATATATATATATATATATATATATATATATATCCTTACATAAACTATTTTAGTGTATAATTCACAAAATGTTTAAAGTTTTCATTCACATTATATAGGATGGAACGGGGCGGATAACCAAAGTTTCTAACCTGATATGCACCCCTCAAATTAATCACTAACGCTGAGGGAAAGAAGGGAAAAAAAAGGGAAAAAAGAAATTTGTTCACCACATTTTTTAAGGCTTTTGTTCACATTATATAGGGTGGAACAGGGCGTGGATAACCCCACGGTTTCTACCCTGAGATACACCCCTTAATTTAATCACTAACACTAAATTATATATATATATGTTTTTTTTTTTTTTTTTTTGGGGTGGAGTGATTGGGGTGGGAGGGGAGGAAGGAAGGGAAGTAAAAAGAAATTGGAAATGTAAATACAAATAGTTGAATGTTAACATACATGCTGGTGACACCAACATTTCATGGTTTTGTGTAAATGTATGTTTTTTTGTTTTGTAATGTTATGTATTTAAATAAATGTAATAGAAATATGTATAAACATACAGGAGAGTAGAGCCATTATTTAGTCTTATAATCTCCACAGGCTCAGCAGTAGGATGAAAATGAAAATTTTGGCTGAAGGGTTTTACCAATTAAAGCATCAGGAAACAAAGAAAGCCAGCCTGTGACTTACCTTGACAGCAGCTGTGCACTTAAAGTTTTTTTTGGTGCCTGTAGCCCAATGTCCAAAACTGGCTTAACGATATACAGTGAACATATTTTTAGCAACAGAAAATGGAACAACGTAATAAGAAAAATACTTAGGACCCAATATGCACAGCCTGCACAATACCCAAGACACCTGTATTGGAGTGCACTACAAGACATAGTAGTTTACTATCAATTCATTGTGGTGCACTGTATCCAAAAGGTAGTCCTGTGTCCTATTTTAGGTCCATTGTTGTCCGTTAGCTGCCCATTTATGCCCAAAATGGCTGCCTTATTGTAATGCAGGTTAACACACTACAACCAACTAGAGGGCCCTAAAAGTTCACACCATTGCCAGTGTTTATGAAGCATAACAAATGCAATCAATTTTAATTGCATACATGGAAAAACTTTTGCCTGGTGAATCACACTGGGCAGAGTGAGCACAAACCTAAAACAAGTAGTGTCCTTCACACCAACAAATTATCTAAATATTATCTAATATAGTTTTTTCTGTAGGTAAAATGACAAGATGTGTGTGATATCTAGCTGTGTTTCACCATGTACTATAATTCACTTCATAGTTAGCTGTACTCAAGTTTTATTATCTATAATTATCTTATAAATAAGCTTGCTATTTTGTCTCTTCAAAATGCATACACACCTTTAATCAGAAAGTTCTTAGAAGGTCAAACTCACTTTACAGATGTTAAATGATTTACATGTTTCTTGTTAACTCAAGATTTCTAAATCTGTTGAGAAAAAGCTACAATTCTATAATTACAACATGAACCACTTCTGGACCAGAAAGTTTTCCCCCTTAATGACCAGGCCCTATTCGGCACTGTGTTACTTTAACTGACAATTACGTGGTCGTACCCAAACAAAAAATGATGTCCTTTTTTTCCCATACATAAAGCTTTCTTTTGGTGGTATTTGATCACCTGTGCGGTTTTTACTTTTTGGACTATAAACAAAAAAAGAGCGACAATTCTGAAAAAAATATATATATTTTCACTTTCTACTATATAAAATTCCCAATAAAAAAAAAAATCTAATTTTTTTCATACTTTTAGGCGAATTTGTATTCTGGTACATATTTTTGGTACAAAAAATCCCAATAAGAGTATATTGATTGGCTTGCGCAAACGTTATCGTGTCTACAAACTAGGGGAAAGATTTATGTCATTTTTATTTATTTAATTTTTTTTTTTACTAGCAATGGCAGCGATTAGCAATTTTTAGCAGAATTGTGATGTTGCAGCGGACAGATCCGATGCCTAACTGATGCTTTTGGCACTTTTGGGGGGACCAGTGACATTACTACAGTAATCAGAGCTAAAAATATGCCCTGTTACTGTACTAATCATACTGGCAGGGAAGGGGTTAACACCAGGGGCGATCAAAGGGTTAAATGAGTCCCTAGGGGCTCTTTCTAACTGTGTGGGGGATGAACTTATGGAATGAACACAGGGACCTGTGTTCCTAAATAGGAGGAACATAGGAGCCCTGTGCTAATTGCTGACAGAAAAGGGGTCTGCCATGTTTACAACAGCAGACCCCCGTTTTGTCTCCACGGGGAGCGATCATGGCAATGTTTTTTTTTTATTTTTTCATTCAGCTGGCAGCGGGGAAGTCAGTTGACAGTTGATGACTCATTTATTGTTAAGAACGTTGCGGCCGGCTTTCCGACCGGCTCCTTAACAACCGGCTATTCACTGTGCCCTGATTGGGCAAAGATTTGCCCAATCAGGGCTTAGAAAGCACTGTGCAGTGCACAGTGCATTGTGGGGTACTCAGTGGGAGAACATCCTGCCGAGTGCCCCGCAAATGTGGGTGTTCGCTGAACAGGCGATGTTCGGTTCCGAAACTTTTGCTTGGCTTGAACCATTCACCCAACTCCACACTCTAT
Organism: Pelophylax lessonae; assembly: GCF_965119305.1. Lineage (NCBI taxonomy): Eukaryota > Metazoa > Chordata > Amphibia > Anura > Ranidae > Pelophylax > Pelophylax lessonae. The sequence continues at coordinate 182,296,885 of NC_138769.1, read as the reverse complement.
CCCAAACACTCACCAAAAAGATACTTATCAAAATCTACTATATGTTCCCACTCTTGAATGTAACCTCCTGTTTGTGAAGATGTTCAAGCAAGTAGAAATAGTTACATTCAGAGGTAACAGCTGTATAATCTTTACGTTTAAAAGGATTTTCATTTCTATGCTAAGAACATCAACAAATTGACATGGAGTGAGTCCGACAGTGTAGAGAAGCCAAAAACTAGATGGAACAGGGGGTCAAGGATAAGGGAACATGAATGTATGCCACCCACGGTTCCCAAGTCTGTTCAAACATACTGTGCCAATCATTAACAATACGAGCAACCTTCTCATGAATTATTAGCTGAGAGAGTTTGTGTTTCAGTCCTCGAAAGGCTATTGAAGGTATCTTCCATGCTCCTGCAATAGTGTTTTTAGCTGCCAATAGGATGAAGTAAATCAAACATTTCATTGGGCGAGGCCATCCAGGCAACAGATCATTAGGCAGTGTGAGGTGGGGTTGTTGTGCAATAGGAAGCCCAATTAAGTTACAGAGCATCCAAAACACCTTATTCCAAAAAGACCTAAAAGCTGTATAATCTTTGAAAGAAAAAAAAACAGATATAAACTGTACCAGTTAAAGTGCAATGACCTTGTTAACACTGTCAAAAAGGAGTTCTGAAACTATTAAGAAACTAACTAAAGATTAGCATACCAGTGGCATAGAAACTGAGTCCAGGTAAGAATAGATATTTTCTCAAGTGCAGCAATGACTATTCAAGTTATATTGTGTTCTACCTGTTACACAACAAAGATAGAGTTCCAGATACATTTGAACAGTATAGTGTTCAAGTAAGCAACACATTTTACAAATGCCTAAAACACTCAACATAAATATTAGCATAGAATCATAAAACACATGCTATTCTGAGGATTCATGGTAATATGTTCTAGACTGCTGTACCATACATCCTAAAAGAAAATGATGTTGCATAGAGAATGAACCACATTTTATGGGAAAGTGGCAGATGTATGCTTTTTGATATAGCTATGCCAGCAACATACTGGGGAGAGTCAATTATGACAGCTATATCCAAAGCGGTTTATCTGGAATAGCAACAGGGAAACTCCATATGAGCTATAACATGAAAAGAAGCATTTGGAAGCAAAGCATATGTATATGTTCCTAAAGGGAATGGGACTCTTGTGCTAAGGACAGTATATTTATTGACTCAGAAACTCAAATGGGTTACAGAATTCTGAATCTGAACCCCAATAAGGTAACAATCAGAAGAAATATAATTCATAATAAAATGACTGTGTCAAAAGCCACAGAAAGTTGCACAGTCAGCACCATCTGAATGACAATCTGAACATGAGGTCCCACCAGTACTGCAGGTAAAGGAGCAAAACATCACTGAAATTGAATTTTTTGTCAGTGATTTATTTCCTTTGAAAATTAAGATGCTGAACCACCTGCAACCTCAATCAGAAAATATTATTTTCCTATATGGTTCATACAGCATCACATTCTGAGCCAGCTGCATGGAACATCATGGGAAGAAATACAAAACCTTTATTTTCATTATAAGCAAATGTGGATTAAAGTTGCAGGTGAAGAGATGACATGTCTCAATCTGTTCCAAGCAAAAGAAAAAAGTGTGAGCACACAATTGAAAACTGCTTACCTAAAGTGGAAGGGAGTAGAAGATCTTCTACCCAACAATGTACAAGCAGGCAAGCAGTTGGTGCAGTTTACACATTGTAACAACTACAAGTCTGAAGAACTCCAAAATAAGATGGACAAAAAAAGAAAGTAGAGGGTGCAATTTAAATGAAGTAAGAAAGATTTTAATAAACACAATAAAAGAGAATTGGCCACTCACATGATACAAGGAACTGTAATATATGGTAAAACCATAACTGGATGATCTCCAGGCTGTTCAGCATGTTAAGCCTTAAATGGCAGAGCTGTCAGCTGCTAGAGAAAGCCACTGCAGTAGGCAGATATCACTGGGTGTGGCTACAGGTTTTAAAGCCTTCTGGCTTCTTTCTAAAGGCTTGATAAATAAGCCAGGAGGCTTTAATACATGTAGTCATGTCCACTGGTCCTTCCATCTGCATGTTATGTCATTCTTGAGTTCCTAAGCTATTTGTGGCTTTCCTGCATATCAGGGATTTCTGCCTACTACAGTGGCTTCCCCTAACAGCTGACAGATCTACCCTTTTAGGCTTCTCATGCTGCTCAGAGGGGACAGCAACCATTTATTTTTTTACAATGTGCTTCAGTTCCTTGCTTCATGTGTGTAGCCAATTGTTTTCTTTTTTTTTTTTTTTGTGTTCATTGAAATCTTTCTTACTATACTTGGACTGTGCCCTATACTTTGTTTTCTTTGTCTGTCAACTGAAGTTTTCCCAAGATCTCAGATAGGAGCTGCATCTGAAGTGTATGTGAAGATTATGTGTCCTGGCAGTTTTTACATAAGGAGCTAAATCTTAGAAAACAATAACGGTCATTTTCTAGGTTAAAGAGGAAGTAAACCCTCCTCTGACACTTTTACCTATAGGTAAGCCTATGATAAGGCTTACCGATAGGTACTGTAAATATCTCCTAAACATGCACCGTTTAGGAGATATTTACCTTACATGCAGCCAGTGATGTCACTGGCGCATGCGCTCTGAAGGAACGGCCGTTGGTGCCGTTCCTTCAGAGTCCCGTGCTGTGACCGTCGGCCCCCGCGCGCGTGCGCGGGAGTGACGTCACCGCGGCTTCGGCCAATAAGATGGGCGGATGCCGCGATCCCGGAAGACGGGCGACTGGACATGTCGCCCGTCATACAGGTAAGCGGGCGGCACGGTGGGGGCTCATTCTAAGGTATGTATTTCATAATGAGCTAGTATGCATTGCATACTAGCTCATTATGTGTTTCTCTTTCAGGTTACAAAAAAATATATATATATATGGGTTTACAACCACTTTAATAGGCTAGGGATTGTCAAATAGCATGGCAGAATTATAAATTCAGTGTTGATCACATCATTCAGTGATGCAGATCTTTATCAGTCATGATGAAAGAAGCTTGTTAAAAAGAATAAAAAATGCCAAGCTGTGGGGGCCCATGGTTGCCAGCTTTATGGGTTGGGGCGGGTATATGGTTTTTAGACACTGGCCATTGGCTCCATAATTACCAGCCTGAGAAAGAATCTGTCACATTAAGCAGTTCAGTACTACCACTGCTAAAATTATCAGTTCCAAATACAGCCAGAGGTTTGGCTTGGCCAAACACCTATTTAGCTTGGCTGTTCGCTGAACCTCTGAAACAAGCAAAATGTATTCAGAGCACAGATTAGAACTGAACCAAGAACAATGCAATGAAAAATGCTTCCAGCCCGATCATAACCATTTGGGGACAATGATGCCTAACGAACCCCCCCCCCCCCCCCCCAGCTGCTTTATATACAAAAAGAAGTGGACAGGGGACAGGGAAGGAAATGTAATTTAGCAACAATAGTCATTTTTGCTGGGGTACATCCTACAGGTGTGCTACTTCATGTTTAGTTTAAGGCCTCTCCAAAGCATACTATTTAAAGGAGTTGTGTATTTTTAATGCTGCCCTTTACTTTGTATTAAAAGACCCACTGTCCACTAAATGGTATTTTTTCCATTGGTAAATATTCCCCATTACACTGCCCATTTTGACTTTGGCATGTGTTTCAGACTCTTCATTATGCTTTCTGATTTGATACCTTGCTGCCCCATTGTTACCTGACTTTGGCTTGTATCATGACACTGCCGCTATATTATGTCCAGCCTTTGATGATCTTGGCCTGTATCCTAATGTTTCCTTGCCCTATTATTCAGTACCTTGCTGCTAGGTTGTTGACAACTTTTGTCTTGTGTTCTAGCCTCATTCCTGTCTACTGATCTGGTGCTACTGTGTTCCTGCATCTTGTTCGTACCCAGTGGTCCCTAGTTGTCTGTTCCCGACACTCAACAGTTGGTGCTGCCTGCAACAATGTCCCTCCTACTACTCCTCACATCCCCTATCATTACTACCAGGAATGTTGGACAAGAGGTGCATGAGAAGCCCCTTCTTCCCCTCCATCTCTACCAGCTACATGATATTTCGCCTTTTCCAAGAAAAAATAAGGCTGCAGTGACCGCTTAATTCTGATGAGTTATCCTTGTTTAGAAACATTTTGTAGGGAATATGTATATAAAAATGGAACACACAAAATGTATTCTGCAGAAATAGAAGTGAACAGCAAATCATGTTTATTTGCCAATTACCTGAGTGCCTTTAGGGTTTGCAATCTAATATGATACAATTTCAAAGGATGATGGAATGATTTGCCTATAGCTATGCTGATATATGTTTTATCTCTGATCTCTTACTTTATAATCTCATTATGTTCTATATACAGTATCAAGGAAGAACACCTTTTGTGGAAACTCTAGTAAAGTTAGATTTCAAAAACACATCCTCAAATGCAAAATGATTCAATAGTTCTGGCATATAAACACGTTATGTTCAACCATTTTTGTACCACCAATGTAAAGAATCACTGGGCTCTTTAAAAGGAGAAACCTTGACCTGAATCTTGATCTTTATTGTGCAATATGGCTGGGACGTTTTTGTTTTATTTGTGGGATCCTTGTGGTTGCCCTAAATATTACATAATTAGCAAGTTTAATAAGGCAGCAGTAAATGCAATCTGCATTTTCTGTTCATGCTTGCTAGGTTTAAGACTCGGTCCACACTAGCGCGACTTGTCAGGTGACTTGTCAGCCTGACAAGTCGCGCTCCCTCGCGGTCCATTGACTGCTACAGGACCTGTTCTAATAGGAGCGACACAAGTCGCTCCGACTTAGAAAAAGGGTCCTGTACTACTTCGGGGCGACCTCGGAGCGACTTGCATAGACTTCCATTATGTGAAGTCCATGCAAGTCGCTCCGAAGTCGTGGTGCATAGGAATGCACAAGTGGCCCCCGAAGTAGTACAGAGTCGTGCCGCCCCAGTGTGAACCGACTCTTAATGTGGGTTTTCTGATTACCTCACACATGCCAAAGCCTTAGCATGTGTGTGGTTGTATGCATGGGCACCATATATTCTAAGCTCTTTGAAGGCCAGGGACTGAATTGAATGCACAGTCTGTGGAGTGCTACATAAACTGTCAATGCTTTATAAATGCTTGTAATAACTAACTAACTAAATAAATAAATGAATAATTGTAAAGGTAGCAGATACTGTATCTCTGCTATCCAAGGTTTTAAGGTATATTGCTGCATTTATGAATTTGTTGCCTTCATATAATTAATCACAGTGTTAGGAGATTTCATTAAAATAATACCTGGTGATCCTCCTATAAAGGTCCTTGTTCAGGCACTTGCTGAACAAGGACCTTGTTTAGTAAGTGCAAAGAAAATATGCTGCCCTACTCTTTCAAATGTGCTCCTGCTTTGTTGCCCTGCTATGCCATTTTAACACACATTGTACACCATAGTCTAGTTTTATCCACCCCAAGAAATGCTTCCTAGCCAGTGCATGTATGTAGACAGAAAGTAGCTGCAAATAAGATGCTGGAGTTCAGCAGCACCAAAGATAAAAACATGTATTTTATTAGAACATTCATGAGAGTATTAATGATATAAAGTGCTTTACCAAAATAAATGGCATTCATTTAGTGTTTACATCTACTTTAGAGGTTGGTCTTCCCTGGTGCCCTCATATGGCCTTCTTCGCATGCATGCTTATAATCTTCAGTTAAATTCAATTTCTTCCTCTTTTTAGCAAGACATATCCAATGATGTGAAAATGAAGCAATAGTCAGCAAAAAGTAAATCGTATACTACCAAGTGATTAAAAAATCTTCAAGTTCAAAAAATTGGATGTTCAGTGAACTGTGCAGATGACACAGAGCACCAAGCTCAGAGGTTATGCACTTTTGATGGCATCATACATAGAAATAATTACATTTACTTCTCTGGTAATTATAACCATAGAAATGATAAATGTGTCCATGAATTTAATGTAGAGCTCCTGAAGCTTTCCTGCAGTAATTATTAATCTTCAGGCACTTAACTGTATTAATTAAATGTATAATGCTTTAGCCATATTAAATCATTATGAATAAAACAATGTCAACACCATAATAAAACAGATACGAGACCCTTAAAAATAAGAGTAGCAGTTAAAAAAAGTCCATTTAGAACTCTCTATCATGTTTAAACAGAAGGTTTAAAAAAAAAATTATCTATGAATTCACATGGTGAATTTGGCTTAGACCTAATTACCTTAACAATGAGCTTGTAAGGAAGAAAAAAAATGCTATTTGAGGTATAATGCCCCTAAGAACAATTAGCCCTATCTTTATACACCAATTCAAAAGCTGCTAGTGAAGTGTAGAGTGGGACATTCTGGAAAAAAATGTCGCAATACCTTGCCTGAGAGCTCTGAAATATCACGCATTCTTCTTATACTGATAAGCGATGTAATAACCCTTAATGGAAATGTGTGAATACAAACTATAAATGTTCATACACTTTGATCCAGGCTAATGGCTGCAAAAAGAAGACTGATTCTGAAGCCTGTCTTGACTTGCATCATAAAGGATTGCTATAATAAAAATAAAATACACTGGCACATTGGCAAGCTAGGCAGAAATAAATGCACTAGTTCATCCCTTTTCCTCATTACCCCAGAAAAATAATGGAGAGGGAAAATGCAATATTTGGCTTTAAAGTGCCATATATAGGGACTGATTTTGATTTACTAAAGGCAAAGGCTTTTCATTTTGAAAGGGAAGTTGCACTTTACATGAGAATTCTTACCATAGCTTAATGAATGTGCTCCAGGGAAATCACAGAACCACCGCTCATCTGTGCAGCCAGCTACTCAGTGTAAGTAAGCAGAGCTTATCAGGCTCCTGTCAGCCAAGACTTCCGTGTAACCAAGCAAAATGGCACTGGCACCTGAGACATGATAACATGCTTTGTTCAGTATTTATATAGGATAAAAAGATTACATGTCTGCCTCCACGCTCACATGTTTCAGCCCTATGTGGGCCTTATTCATAGTGTTGGTGTCTTTCTGCCCTGTTACACCTAATGAATGTGGGGAAATTTTGCTTTGCAAAGAATCACCAATCCCATGCTAGGAAAACAACAAAAAAAAAGGATATTTGCTTGCACATAATTGGATGATGGAAGTCCAGAGAGGTTCAACTCATTCACCAAGCTTTGGAGAAATGCAAAGGCACAATGTGCCATTTAACTAGCAAAGTGAAAAGTCTATTTGCCTTAGTAAATGAACCTCATAGTGTTCATGTCCATGCTGGTAATATGTTTGAACTGCCTTCTACGGATGTATGTTTTAAGTTTAGAATCTAGCAGTTAAGTTAACAAATTAATAATTATTATTATTATTTCAGGTACTTATATAGCGCTGTAAATTTACGCAGCGCTTTACATATACATTGTACATTCACATCAGTTCCTGCCCTCAAGGAGCGTACAATCTAAGGTCCCTAACTCACATTCATACATAGTAGGGCCAATTTTTCATACAGGATCCAATTAACCTACCAGCATGTCTTTGGAGTGTGGGAATTAATGTTTAAATGTATGCATTTCCTTTCATTTTGAGCAAAAAAACATTTGAAATATTTAAAATATATTATTAAAATATTTATATTTTATTGATTTACCTAAATATTAAATACTGCACATGCATATTCTGTTTTCTCATTTCCAACCAGCAAATTAAGCATTAAGCTCATGTTCATGAATTGATCTGTCTATGTGCTTTGATGTTTACAGAGCTCAGTGGCTCAAGTTGTAATTTGTGCACGCAGCTGGAAGAGTAAGAGAAAGTGAGCTTTTGCTGTGCCCCTCGATAGAAAACCCTTAGTGCTCTAGGAAACTTGAGTCACAGGTGTAAATGGTATTAAAAGGGATTTATTTCCCTGAGAAGTATCGGCTCTCCAACAACTAAGCAGCATGGTAAGAGTGATTAGCACAGTGGCCTTTGTTGCCTTGGCTTCTGTTCTGCTCAGAGACACAATCTTCATTGAATCTGTACGTTCTTTTAGAGATTTGTCCACTGATAAAAGCAAAGCTACCAATGCCTTACCTGCTTTGGCCCTATTGCATTTATGGCTGTGACATGGACATATTAACTAATTTTCATGTGAATTCATCTATAAATTAAAATTCTCTGGGAAAAATATTTTTGGACATCTGCTATGCAAAAATCAATTAATTCTCATCATGGGTGTCCCATAGGTGGATAGTGCAGCGCTAGGTAAAACTATTAGTTACAATTACTACTGCAAATTCCAATTTTACAGCACTAAAACTGACAGTTCTGGCTCTAATACAGTGAAATATAGTGTGTTGTTCACTCACTTCCTTCCCCTTCCCTCATCCATTCACAAAATACCTTGTATTCTTTTCACAGGATAAAATGCATTCTGTTAATGGAACAGGGAATAGGAGGTATGAATGAACGTCACCAACTTTCATCACCCATTCACAGAATTTCTTGTATTCTGTGAAAAGAATACAAGATGTTTTGATAATGGATGAGGGGACCCTTCATTGTATGAGAACAGGATCTGTAAGTTTTATCCCAGGAAGCTTAGGGCTTAACATGAGTGTCAGGGATGAATAAAAGTCAAAGTTTTACCTAATGCAGCACCATCCAAAAATGGGAGACCCATCATTAGAGGTAAACATTTTTTAAATACAGTAACAGTTATTTTTATTATTGTTATTATTATTTAATTACATACAGTATATATTCTCTGTTTTAGTATTATTAATGTTATCAGACGTATCAACATTATGTTGTCCTCTAAGGCACTTTGAAACAGTTCCAAAAACATTGCTGTCCCTATACATCTGCACAAGCATCACAGCGAATAAGCAAAGGCATTTTACATATTGGTACACTATTGGATTGAATAAGAAAAGCAACACCTTTAGACTTTGTAGAATACCAAATGAGATGTTAAATCTGATTTCCAAGTTTACTGTCCCTTCAACTCCTTTGTTTGGGCCAAGGTGGCCCAAATTAACTATTTTCTGAGGGGGAGAGGTGGGTCTCCGACTCAGAGGAAGATGTGTACACTCAGAGAATACAAATCTACCTATAAATGGCTGAGCTCCTCTCAGCCCAACTCAGTTTTGTCTTCTAGGTGTGAGATGAGAAGTTTTCATTTCACTTTCAGGAACAGTATGTTATTTACTGTATGTATCTGAGGCTACATGCAGTTTATAGGTGCCCAATGAGTGCACTTGTTAGTGTAGAAAAATGTTGGGTTGGGCCAGCTTGCACTAATTAACCACTTTACAACCGCCCACTGCAGTTATACTGCGGCAGGCAGCCGCTCCTGGGCAAACCGACGTAGCTATACGTCGATCGCGAGCAGGAGGCTAGGGGATGAGCCTGCGCTGCCAGTGGTGCGCTCCCGCTCGTCAGCGGGGAAGCTGATGCAGCGGGCAGGTGGCTCTGATTGCTGCCTGACACACGTGATCATTCCCCGCTGAGAGAGAAGAACGGTCAGCTGTTGTAAACAGCTGTTTATTGGAGCAGACGACAATAAACGCACAGCAAGAGTGAGGAAGTGAGAGCAGGAACAAGCCTGGGTCAAGTCCAGAAGCAGGTAGTCTGCCAATGCCAAGTTGTCTGCTGATGCCAGGTCGTGAGCCAGGAGAGTCATCAGCCAAGCCAGGTCATACATGAAGGAACACAGAGAACAAAAGACTGCTGGCAGAGATGCAACTTGGACCACAAACACAAGGGCAAGGACTGCTAACCCATCAGGAGATAGATATAGTCTGGTGTGCAGCATCATCACTGTGCGACACCCAGGCAGCAGGCAAGTGATGATGCAATCAGAGTTTATAAGAGACAGCAGTTTGAACATGTCCAAGATGGCTGCCAACAGAGGGGCAAGGTCGGACCTTGACAGATCTGATTGCTGCTTAGCAGTGCTACACAGTGATTGTACTTTACTGGTCCTTTTACAATGCAACTAAGAGTAAAGTGAGCCATAGATGGATTGAATCTCAGCTGATTCAGCAGGGACCGGCTGAAATTTGATCCATATATGGGAAGGCTGGTTTTACCAAAATCAGACCATCGATCAACTTCAGTGTAATCAGCCTGTCAGATTTTTTGCATGCGATCACTGCCAGCGGCCATAGTTTGCAACACCGATGATTGTGTTTTGCTGGAAAGGAAGGCTCCCCAACGGCAGAGCATAATAACACTGCGGGGATTACCCCATCAACACTGACTGTGTTGATGGGGTAATTGAGCAATTTCTTTCTTTCCACCGTGGAAAATTTAATAATCTTAGTTTTTTTATATATATATTTAACCACACAAGAGAGATGGATTGAGGGAGCCTGATTGTTAAGTGAGTGCAGGTGATTGGCTTCAGTAGAGATTTGTAGATTTGGCAAATCACAAAAAAGGAGGAAGAAGCATTTAAACATGTAAATGTCATATACAAAAAAAAAAAACTGGAAAGCTAAACTCCAGTCACACAGATAAAATACATCAATTAAATACATAGATGTGAGCTTTTTTACCTACTAATTATGTATATAAATCTATGAGATCTTCAGCCTGTCTCTTCAGTCAGATGGCTCTTGTCCCAGAGCTACACTAGCCATACATGTAACTATGTGATTGTTTGATAAAAATGTGTATTTTGATTAAAAGGGGGCTTTATGAAATGTATTGCACTCAGTTGATAGTTCACTCAAATTATATCCACTGAAAAAAAATCCATCCCAGCTGATATGTTCTTCCCCAGTACAATTACCTTGGGCACTGTGGAAGGCCAATAGACATATGGGCATTCTATTACATAAGCATTTTCAGGGTAGTTATAGACATTAGATCTTAGTTGGGAGAACTAATCCCCAAAAGATCACTTATGCATACCATTTTTTTCCATAAACATAAATCATAATTTGAAATAAAATCCATGTTTATGCACAGATTAAACAACCCCAACGTAGACCTTATTTTACGGAAACAATAGCAATCATTTAAGAAATACAATTACAGGTGTTTTCCTCTAGTTCGGTTGGCTAAAACATGCCCTTAGAAACCACACAAAAGATACAGTCAAATATTTCAAGTAAATCCTGATTCATTATCATCATTTCCTGATCAATTTTATTTAGGCTGGATGATGGGATCATCTCACATGTTAAAAAAAAAGTAAAAAATTCATAATAATGTATAAATAGTAATGAAAGTCTAAGAAATAGTCCCCAACAATCTTGCAATTTAGGAACCTAGGCAATCACAATTTACAAATTGTATGTTTATCTGTTGAACAAACCTGCAAGCACATACACAGGAAAACCAATTATTTTACAATTTGCAGACTTCCTAGTTCCTCTGATTTGCAGTTTCCCTTAATGTCTCTTAAATAAATCAAATAACCAGACATTTCAAGTTCCCCCTAGGATTCTGCCTCCACAATCACCATGATTATTTTGTTTGATACTCATGGTATGTCATCATTGCAAACCAACCCATTTTGCTTACAAATAAATCAGTCACACTACAGAAGAATCAATAGTTTAAAATCAGTGGTTTTGAGGCCCTTTATATTAATCCCTTAAGCTATAGCATAAATCCTAATGGAGGTTGATCGGTATTAAAATGCTGTAAATATGCACCAGGCAGATAACTATTCAGTCGCAAACAGTTTTTTTGCTTCCCTTCATATAGCTGAAATTTATATTTTTATTTCTCTGTCACCAACTACAATCATATTTCTTTTCTTCAACAGAAATAAGATCCTGAAACTATATAAAATGAACATATTCATTATAATTAAATGGAATACTTTAATTAAAGTACTAAACTCATTAAGAACGCATTTTGTATTTTTTCAAATAGGCATTTTTCTTTTCCCTTTCTATAATTATACAAAATTATTAACATCTTAAACCTTAATTTACCTCTTCCTGTCTTTGTAATCTAAAGTTTGCTTTTAATTATTTCAGTGTTATTAAATTCCTTAATCATTCCAAGACCAAATATACATTAAAAAGAAATAAAAAATCAAATTACGGTTTCTCTCTTTTTTGTACCTTGCAATGCTTGCAGCTGGAGGGCAGTGCAAGTACATAGTTCCAGCAGCATGAGATCATGTCAGTTATTTAGGTTGTATAAATTATAGATAATATCCTTAGAAGTATATTGGAACCAACTGATTTTGCAGGCTATTTACCCAGTTCTTGTCAAAATTCAGTCTAGTCACAAAACAATAAAAAATGAGCAACACTCCTTTATTCAGTGTGCTCTATGCATTGGCAGGAAGTGCAGATTTGCTTCTTTGTAACAGCTAATCATCACTCATGCGGAGATCAAAGAATACGATCATCTTTTTAGAGAGACTGTGTGAAGAGATGCTTGATCTTTAGAGGAGGGTGAAAAGTTTCTATTTCAAAAACAATATACTTTTTGGAGATGTGGCATACCCGGTTGGACGCACAAGTGCTGCCTATACTCATATGAACACAAGTATTTTTGGCATGGGAAAAAGATAAAGCATCACAAGAGATGAACTGTACTAAGCTAAAACTTTCGTTTTTCACAATACCTGCTCGCAGTGGGAGCAACACAATAGCCTGACTGTGCAGTCGCATCTAGCTAACAGCCGAATGGAGATGAAAAAGAAATATTCATATTGCAATAAAAGAAACGGAATAATCCATTGAATACTTAAAGTAAAATATAGATGCTTTCTAGGTATCAGTGGAGATTCAGATGACCTGAAATAAAAAAGTAAAAAGCTTGTACAAGACTGATGTTTGATTCTATCAGGCTTTTGGCGTAAAAATGACATCATAGGTTACACATCTGTATTCCTCTATGCTGTAAATTACAGATAAAAAGAATGAATGTTCCATAAAAATTTACGAAACAGGGAATATCATCATCCATATTTGCGGCACAAGAAGTTTTTTATCCATTCAAAAAGGCCCCTTTGTTGCGGTTGAACACAAACCGTCACAGTAGTTCCTATACTTAAGCTAGTTCAAGATTTATAAGGGAGATAATAAAATGGACAGTTTAGCCTTATCTTACAAAACAGGATTTCTGGATGATACTGCCATTTTCACAGCTTGCTGACCAGCCACCGTTTTACTGCGGCAGGTCGTTCCCGCAAAACTTTGCTTTGCGGGACCGCTAGCGTGGGCGCACGCACCTATAGGGAAGACGGCGTTTGTCGCCATTGCAGCACACTGAGGACTGCACAAGGCAAAAGCGGACACTTGTCTGCCCATATACTATCAACCAGTACGGTGGCCCTCTGCCAGAAAGATCTAATAGCCAAAATGCTGTTTAAACATCTCCCTGTCCCAACGTAATACCTCTGAACAGATAGAGGATTTTGTTGACCTATGGATCTCAGTCGATGCTGCATATGACCTACGTCGTAGTCTCCCCTTCCATATGAGATATGAGAGTCTCTATATAGAACTTTGTCATAAGGCTAATTAAGGCATATCGGGATTTGTCTGATGTTCCTCATTAGACCTCTATCAACTTATTGGGATTTTTTTTTTTTTTACCAAAAAATATGTTGCAGAATTCAAATTGGCCTAAATTGATGGAAAAAAAATATTATTTTTTTTTTTTATTGGGTTATGTTATATAGCAGAAAGTAAACAATATTGTTTTTTTTTTTCTTTCAGAATTGTCGCTTTTTTCTTGTTTATAGCGCAAACAATAAACATTGAAAGCTCTATTTGTGGGGAAAAAAGGACATCAATTTTATTAGGGTACAGCATTGCACGACCGTGCAATTATCAGTCAGAGTAACGCAGTACCATATCGCAAAAAATGGCCTGGCCATTAAGGGGATAAATACTTCTGGTCCAGAAGTGGTTAAAAAAAAAAAAACTACATTCAGGACAAAATAATAATTTACAGTTACTTGACAAATTAATTAAAATTCCTGGCCTTATTTTGTGGTTCAATGCATTTTTTTTTACATTTACAAGAACAGATAATGAAATTGCACAAAGTGCAGTAGGAGGGGTTACAATGCCCCTATACTGGTACCAAATATACAAAATAACACAGGAGACTACAATAGTCTATTAGTAAATATGCAAAAGAGTCACATTGGAAAGAATGGCAAGTCACTGAGAAGCCTATACTGTTGGGGTATGTCAAAGGGCAACTCATCTTAATGATAGAAGCAAAAACATGGGTACCAGTGTGGTTACCCTTCGGGGGTAACCAAAAAATGAAGGACAAAAGCAGAGAAGCCCAAAATAAAATATAACAACAACAAAAAAGGGGCAGTAGGGGAAAAGACTAGAATGGAATAGGGGGGGGGGCAAGGGGAAAAAAAGAGGAAAGAGGGAAAGAGAGGAAAGGGTGAAAGGGAGGAAAAAGTTCACCTTGGAAGTCAGTGTCTTAATCTCACAGCAGAGGAGAGAGAAAGGAAGAAAGGGATCATAGCTGTAAAGCCCTTTGATCTAGTTGACAATATTCTATCCATGGAGACAAGACTTTCAGAAATGTATTATTTGTATTCCAGTATAGCCATCATTTTCCCATTGAACATAATGCTATTTAGGCACAAAATACATTTTGACGATCTAATCTGATAAGAGTGGTGTAGTTCACCTAGTTTAGTGTGTCATATAAAGGCATTAAACAGGCACTCAGATAATCATGGCCTTATTTTGAAAACAAAATGCTACTGTAACACCATCAAAGACCGCAAAATGCTTGAAAGCAACGTTTTATTTAAGGGAAGGTAATAGAAGGCAGAGGGCTCAATATTAGATAAAGCTGAATGTCACAATGTCTAGTTAATATCCAGAAAATATATCTTGTTCAGGAATAAACTCCAAGTTCAGTCAGAACACAAGTTCAGACCAAACTCCGCATGCTGGACCTTGTACTTGTTTGGCAGGAGCCGAGCATCATGTTAAATAAATACTGCTACTATACATAACAGCTTCCTTACTGTCAATAGTTAATTAGGAAGTGTTGGGTGCTGGCACCCATCTTGACCTTAACAAATAGTGAGGTCACATGGCTGTGTTCATCTACTGGACAGGAATCCCCTGTCTTGTAAACAAAAGGGCTATGTTAGTGTGACATCACTGATCAAATATGACCGGATGGCCACAATGAATTCACAAGTTTGTATAAGCTTGTGTGGCACTCCGATCCTTTCAAAACTTCAACAAACCCCTCTGGGGGTCCAGCAAGTCCCCAAAGTTGCTGGTGAGCAGCCTCAAGGACCACAAACCACCTCTCCCATCGAAACACATCCGCTAAAGGATCAGCGCCCCT
The DNA here is from genome assembly GCF_965119305.1 of Pelophylax lessonae. Lineage (NCBI taxonomy): Eukaryota > Metazoa > Chordata > Amphibia > Anura > Ranidae > Pelophylax > Pelophylax lessonae. The sequence continues at coordinate 182,281,553 of NC_138769.1, read as the reverse complement.
ACATCATAAAGATTGCACAATAAATTCACCATGGGAGACCTGTGTTTACTTATAGCAGTGGGGCCCAAGATATGTCATTCGGCTTCAGTCAGGGAAGGGATCAGATGCATCCATCGGTCGGTAGGATTGTTTTTTTCTTTCTGTGGGTTTTGGTTGCCACTCATCATCATTGACATGGATCTGCTTCACTTTTTACTTTTTGTGTTAATGATTAGTGGTACTATGTACCTCCGTACTCATTCACATGGAGCGATGGTATCTGTGGGCCTACTTATTATTAAAGGGGGCTTCCACATTCCAAAAAGTCATCAGCCCACAGACCCTCATAACCATCTGGTCAAGGCTGTGGGAAAGAATCCTTTGTCCTCATCAACATGTGAGCAAAGTGTTTTCTTGGGGAGGTCCCTGACAAATATAAAATTTGTCAACAATTTAAACTGCATGTCACTATTGCTAAGGTGACGTCACCCCACTCACCTCTCCACATCAGCCAATCAGAAGAAGCCCTGTATTCAGAAACGTTTTCAGATTTTTCTTTTGACTAAATTATGTATCCCCTATCTTCTCAAAGCATTGCACAGCTTATCCAGCTTCTCTCATTAAAGTGAGGCCTTTGCCTGAAGCTTATCTGTTTATTCATATGATTATGGACACTCAATTAGACCAATTATATATGTATAGGAAGTATTTTGCTCCCCCTATAGGGTTAATGAGGATGTGTTGTAAGCCCTAGTGTTGTTTGCAAGGGAGCTACAAGTACAAGATGTATAAGAGGATCCAAATTATTGACTGTGTTAATTTACCATCTTATGGAAACTCCCTTTAAATTATTACTCAAAAGTGATAGATAATGGTTTTAAGTTATAAAGCTTCCGCTCTTCCCCCAAAGATGCCTATGAAAGCAACAATCCCATTTTATGACTGGGGAAAAAAAAAAAAAAACTAAAAAAAAAAAAAAAGTCTCAAACAAACAGAGAAAAACATGAAGTAGTACATTTAAAATACTTTCTTTGTCAGTGACAAATGATCAAGCTCAAGGAAAATGTGGTTATAAAGTCTGTTGCAAATGAGACTTCCTCTTACAGAAGATGAATGAAAGTATTGGGTTCTAAATCACCGTGGACCAACCACTGAATAGTCAAACCAAATAGCTATGCGGTTCTGAAACGATTAAGGATCACTTGAAGTTAATTATGCTGCTAATGATGTATGCCCAGTGGATATGAATCAGACAAAGTTAAAAGTAGATAGTGTTCTTATCTCTTATTGGTCAATAAACCTTAAGCAATTACAGTTGTTGCTTAAATGTGTAAGCAAGTTTCGAAATAACCATCAGAAAATAAGCTACAGGAGAGATGACACTTAAAATTCTGTTGGAGTTCATGTTGTCTGTGTTTGTTTGCATCAAATAGTTTGCTCTGCTAAATTAAGATAGTACTTTAAAAAATGATTTAAAAGTAAAAACAGAAATGTATTTTATAGAAAAAAAAAAAAAAAAAACAGAATACATTTTTGGAATATAATAATAGTAAAAATAATATGACTAATATTATTATTATTAATAATAATAATAATAATAATAAAAATGATAATGTTGATATAGGGATCAGATATAAATAACAAAATCTGGTTGTGTCTAAATGTTCAATAGGATCCTAGACTTATAATTCTCAGCGATGTTGCTATAGGGCAGTGATGGTGAACCTTGGCAACACAGATGTTTTGGAACTACATTTCCCATGATGCCTAACTACACTGCAGAGTGCATAAGCATAATAGGAAATGTAATGCCAAAACATTTGGGGTGCCAAGGTTCGCCATCACTGCTATAGGGTGTAGGCAGATCTGAAAGATACTGGGGGGGTCATTTTTTAAAACTGAAGAGTGCAAAATCTGATGCGGCTCTACATAGAAACCAATCAGCTTCCATGTTTTATGGTCAACGCCTAATTGAACAAGCTGAAGTTAGAAGATGATTGGCTACCATACACAGCTGCACAAGATTTTGAGTGCACTAGTTTTAATATATCTTCCTCACTGTGTTCTGCCGCTGATAGAAGGTGATTCTTTCAATGTACATGCAGATGATGTCAGGGTTTTCTCTTCTAAATTAAGACAGCATTAAAATCTGACTGGGCAATTGCCAAGGAGTATTCCCCCTCATATATACAGTACATTAAATGTTGTTGAGTACTACTTCTTTGCATGTGAAGGGCCAGAGGAAATTTCCTTACCAATCCACTGTGGCCACAGTTATGTCTTTTATTTTTTTGCCAATGCCATATACCCAAAAGTGATGATTGCTACTGAAATTGCAATATTGTTTTGGAACATTAGAGGAATTAGGGACCCTATCAAGAAGCGTGATATATTCAGTGCTCTGCCCCAATATGCTCTGTCAATTGTTTGCTTGCAGGAAACGCATTTAACCCAAGATACTCTTTCTATATTGCAGAATAAAGCAGTCTCTGCTCAGTACTACTCTGTATATTCTGCTCATGGCAGAGGCACTAGTATATTGATTTCTTCCAAACTTCAGTTTTTCCGCAGGCAACACTTGATAGACCCTCAGGGCAGATTTGTCTTATTAGTTTTTACAGTCGTTTTCTATGCAATGTATTTTTGGGTCTGTATATATCCCTCCACCCTATAACAGTGAGGTACTCTGGATGATAGGTGGATTTTTGGCAGACAATCTGGGGGTTCCTATGCTGATTATAGGGGATTTTAGCAGTGTATGCAATCTCAGCATGGATAATCACCCAGCGGGTCTCCAAGTGGAGACTCCCTTCTCTAGGCACTGTAGGGAATTGGAACTGCACGATATATGGGACCCCTAAGAATCCACTGTCCCATGCTTACTCTTGCTGCTCCAGTGCTTATCAGACCCTATCAAGAATAGACATATCCCTGGGTAGAGATTCGATCCTCCCCTGGGTGTCTAATGTCCATTGTCCAATATATGACAAGGGGGTTATCAGACCACTACCTTATCCTAGCTACTTTAGACAAGATTGAACCAAGGACTAAGCCTAATTGGCATGTTCCTGCTTTTTGGTTGAAGGTACTGGCCTAGTGGGACGAGCAAGGCCCAACTGAATTTTTCCACATTAAAAATAGTTCTGCCTCTCCCCAGGTGATGTGGGAAACTATGAAAGCTTTCTTGTGGAGTGTACTGCTCAAAGCTATTAGTGTTCACAAAAAATTGAATCTAGAATGGGAAGGTACAACAAAAGGAAGCTCAGTACATTCAGGATCCCACCCCCTCTAAGCATTCAGCCTGAAAAGATGCACAATTGCTGTATAGAAGGACAAACCTAGATAAGGCAAATTGCTCTAGATTATTTTCCAGATGCCGTCGTTTTGAGAAGGGGAGAGAACTGGCCACATGTTGGCAGTAATAGCGAATTCTCAAGACAATATCAACTTTATTTCCTTTATTCTAATGCCAGACATTAATTGCCCTCATGATCAGAATGACATACAGTATTAAGATCCCTTGATACTTTTTATAGTAACCTATACCAGAGCAAAGTTGATTATCCTTTGTCACATCTAAAGGGAATTTTTAGATCCTTTAAAACTGTCTTCTCTCTCCATTACAGTCAGACAGGAACTTAACGCCCCTCTGATGCTAGAGGAGCTTGCACAGGCAGTTGCTGATTCGCCAAATGGTAAGGCCCTAGGCCTTGATGGCTCACCACCTGAAATTTAGAAACAATATGGGGATGTGTTGTTGCCAGAATTGCTGAAGGTCCTTAACCGGGCTTTTGACTCTTTTAGGCTCCTGGATTGATGAATGATGCCTGTATTATTGTGCTCTCCAAATTAGACAAGGATTTATTGGTTCCAAAATCTTTTCATCCCATATAGCTTCTGAATTTGGACGTTAAGATTTTAGCTAGGTTCCTGGCAACGAGACCCATCAGGGTGATGCAAGGACTGGTCTACCCAGACCAGTCCAGCTTTATCCCCTTTAGGTCCACAGCAATACCTTTAAGGAGGCTCTTTCTAAATATGCAGTTACCATCTGATAACCCTGCAAAATTAGCCATTTTGTCACTCTACGCTGCAAAAGCTTTCAACAGTGTCGAGTGGACAAACCTATGGGAAGTCCTGGGTTTGTTTGGACTTGACAATAAATTCATATGCTGGGTCAAGCTACTATACTCTGCTCCAAGGGCCTGCATGCAAATTATTGGCTTAGTTTCCAAATTGTTTCCATTATTTAGGGGTACTCGGCAGGGGTGTCCCCTGTCCCCACTATTACTTGCTCTGGCAATAGAACCCCTAGCTGAAGCTATTAGGCAGTCTGACATCATCTGTAGTTTTAATAGGGGAGCTCGGGGCAAACAAAATCTCACTATATACGGATGATTCTTTATTGTTTCTTAGGGATAAGGGCACCTCCTTAACATCCCTTATGTCACTTATACATGCATTTGGCTCATTTTCAGGCTTTGTTATTAATTGAGACAAATCTGACAAATTGTTCCCCTTAGATGACCCCAATTTGTCTGTACCACGAGAGGCCCAGCAAATTAAAAAGTTTCCTCCATTAAATATTTGGTAATTTGGATACAACCTAAAGTAGAAGATGACCTACAACATAATTTGACCCCCAATCTTCATAAACTCAAGTTACCTTTATCAGTGATGGGCCAAGCAAATCTCATAAAAATGATCTGGGTCCCTCAATTACTATGTGTCCTTCATAATTTGCCTATCTGGATATCCCTTAAATGGTTTAAACAAATAGACTCACTATTGCACATACTGTTGTGGAAAGGCAAAAACCCTAGGATTAAACTCTCCACTCTTCAGTTATCTAAGGATGGGGGGTGGATTGATGGTACCTCAGTTGAGACTATATTTCATTGCATTGCTTCCCAACTTCAGGATTTTGCTGGCTGGGGAATGATACACTGGGCAGGTCCCATATGGGCCCTTCTTTTGAGTCACAATCCCCTTATAACCTTTTGGCCCAGCTAGGATCAGGAACTTTTGCCCATGCCCATTATGGCTCAACTTTGATACTTATGCAGAGAGTATGGCAGGAAATGAGACGTATAATAAAATATGAAGGGGCTTCAGAATACGCACCACTTTGGGGGAACAGAAATTATGAAGAGCTCTGCAAATTGGAGGGTTTGAACGCTTTATCATGGGCTTCCATATATTTCACAACTTTATTTTCAAACTGTACTGAGGTCCTTTCACCATTTCTTTAAATACCTACAATTATGACACACAGTAAAGACCAAGGTTAAACGTGCTGAAATTGTCATTGGTTACTGAGAAAAAAATGCCTTATTTCATCTCTATATAGCCAACTAATGACCAATTATCAAGATATCTTTGCTAGCCCAGGCAGAAGAGGGTGGGAGAAAGACTTAGTTACATAGTTACATAGTAGTTGAGGTTGAATAAAGAAAATAGTCCATCCAGTTCAACCTGTGTAGGTGTGTGTGGCCATAATCATCTCTCATACCCCTGAATGTTCTAATCCTTGAGATGTACATCCAAGATTCTTTTGAAAGCAACCATACTTCCCGCAGAAGCCACCTCTTGTGGTTGAGAATTCCACAATCCTGTAGCCCTAACGGTAAAGAACCCCTAAAGGTTAAAACGCTTCTCCTCTAATTGCATTGTATGCCCTTGAGTCCTCATGCAATCCTTTCGACTGAATAGCTTTTTTTCTATGCTGAGATCACCATTGAGGTATTTATAAATTGCTATCATGTCCGCTCTCAGGCATCTCTTCTCCAGGGAGAATAAATCAAGCGATTTCAGATGCTCTTCATAATTAAGGTCCTCCAATCCCCAATTAGTTTAGTTGCCCTTCTCTGGACTCTCTCCAGCTCAAACACATCCCTCCTGAGGACTGGCAACCAGAACTGGACAAAGTACTCCAGATGCGGTCAGACCAGAGTTTTATAAAGTAGTAGGATTATAGATTATTGACTTAGGGGCAATATCAGATGATGATTGGCAAATTATTTTAGAGAGGGTACCCTCTGTATCATTATCATCGGCACATCTGACTCAGTTGATTATACACAGAACCTATAGGACTAAAGTTATTTAAGTGGGGCAGGAGGGACACCAGTGAGTGCCCACAATGACCACAATGTCAACAATCTCCAACTGATTTACTTCATATGTTGTGGAAATGCCCCAAATTGGTCCGATATTGGCAAGAGCTGGTGAGCACAATTGATAGGGCTTTTAATACTCACATTGACATGGATCCCAAGATGACCTTATTGGGTTATCTAGATGAGGAGCTATTTTCACCTGAGATATCGGTTCTAATTAACAGATTACTATTTATAGCGCATATGACCACTACTATAAAATGGTTGTCTACCAGTCCTCCTTCATTTAAAGAATGGTGTCTCCAGGTAAATGACACCCTTCTGAAGGAACTACAGATTTATCGAAATAGGGCACACCGAATACATTTTATAAACTGTGGGAACCATGGCTGGAGGCGCCAGGTCTGGCTTCATTTTCACTGGTCACTTTCAGATTACTGCAATGTAGTTAATCCTGTTATGGTGTTGCAAGTACTCCTTGTATATAAAGTAGCGCACTGGCTGGTTTCTAAAAGGTTAACTCAGATGCTAGGTAGGTGCATACTGTCTACAGATACCAAAAATCGGTCATACCTGTGAGCTGATAAGGAATGGTCTGGTTTCTATATATAGTAGTAGCAATAATCTCCCATGCCTTGTAATCACATAACGACTGAAGCAGCCTCTAAAGCAGCTGAGATACCCAGCAAAACTGGCCAGGCTCTCCTCTACAATCCAGCCACCTGCTTCTATGGCTCCTGCTAGCTGTGTTCTCACCCAGTGAGGATGGTCCAGCGTACAACTTATAAGTACCATCCACTTTGGCAAAGACTTGTTCAAATGAATTCTCCCAACTTTGGGAATGCTTGACAGTAGTCAAGACAATTTCTAATGCTCTGTTCCTTATGAAGCTGGATGGATATTGAGGCTTGACATTTTTGTCCAGCAAGGACTGTTTTATGCATTTGAAGAGACTTATTTGCTTCTCTAAAGACTCATCTATACAAATGTGTTCCAACATAGGAAATGCATGACATTAATCTGTACAATCTGTAGTTCTGTTGCCTAACTGGAGGAAAAGTAGGGACACTCTCTGCGCAATTTTCTTTATGATGCATATGGGCTATGATACATGCAAACAGGCTACATGCTAATATGCTACATGCTACACTGTCTGAGAGTTTACACACTGTGGAAACTATGTCCTACTATTCCCTCTGCGGTTTGCTGAACAGATTCTCCTGCGAGGGAGGGTTACTATCTTAAGGAGAGGGGCACTTCTTGGTATATATGGCCTCCTCTCGACCAGGAGTACTATACATGCATGATTAGGGACTGCAATTCATATATATCTGTGTGAGGGAGGTGGAGTGTAATATATCTCTGTAAGATACTTTCTGCATTTACAAGCTGGACCTTGAAGTTCACCTCCTCCGGACCACAGGTAATGAGTCTCCCAGCTTTCTACTTTATAGCCTGGCCTGCTGGTTTATGGGATTACACAACGCAGGTAAGTAAAACATGTTTGTTATTTTAATGTAAAAAAACAAGAGTTTAGTAACACTTTAAATCTGTATCTTCAAAGAACAGTAGCAAATGGGTTTAAAATGTTGAGCTATTTGCAATATTTTCATTTCCAATCATTAGCTAACAACTTTAACACCTGAACAGGGCTATGTTGCTTTATGGTATTGACTCATATTGTGCTAAACTCTGTGTATAGTTTGTTGAAAAACAACATACAGTTAGAGCCGGTTCACATACGGGCGACCCGACTTGCCGGGGCGACCTGTGAAGTCGCGGTGCACAGCGCGCACCGCGACCTCGGAGCGACATGCACGGACTTCATATCATTGAAGTCAATGCAGGTCGCTCCAGGTCGCCCCAAAGTAGTACAGGACCCTTTTTCTAAGTCGGAGCGACTTGTGTTGCTCCTATTAGAACGGGTCCTGTGCTAATCTATGGCAGGCGACCCACGGTGACTTGTCAGGCGACCAAGTCGCCTGACAAGTCACCCCAGTGTGAACCGGCTCTTACTGCTAAACAATGAAGCAATGACTTAGTTTCAATGGCAGATTGCAAAGCAAATCCACAATGGCACTTTGTTATTTTTTTTTTCTTTTAAATATTGCTGCAATATGAGTAGAAATCATAAAATGTAAAAAATGTTGTTAGTCAGCATTCCTTCCAATGAAACACATGGTACAGAATTGTTATAATTAATCTGAATGACCTATGTTTACTTCGTGCCATATAGATTCTGACAATAAATCTTTCACTTACATAAATGTCCCATATTCCCAAATCTTCTATAGCCTCATTAACCTCAGTAATCAGCATATGCATTCATCTCATTTGCTGCTGGCCTACATATACAGTATCATCACATATTGAAAATATAAATAGACCAGAATACATCTGCTAACTTGCCAAATCTGCTATTTACCATAATATTGTAAAACCGTGCAAGTTAATATCCTATTGCCACGCACCAGAATGCAAACCAACTTATGCTTTGAGACTAAAAATATACTCTCCAAAAAATGATAAGATATAATGAATATAAAAGTAATTTTAAAGGTGCTTGTTTTCATGTCAAATACCCAATCACTTTTAGGCCTCTTGCACACTGTACTGATGTAAGACCATCACACATTCCTGGAAGAAAAAAACGTGGCTGTATATCACTTGAGTGAAATTGTGAGTATGCACTCGCAAGCATAAAATATTTTAGCTTTATTTTATTGAACGAAGTGTGGTATATGTGTGTGATTGCGTAATTTGCAAATATACATGCAACAATACTGAATGGCAACTCACATTTCAGTATTTTTTTTTTTTACTGATCTATATACCACACTTGTTTATACATTTGTGTATACAGGCATATTGAAAACAATGGTCTGCATTTTTATTAGTAAAAAAAAATACCTATATGCCTAACTATTTTGCATTTTTAGTGAGCAAGAGGCCTTAGAGGATTTTAAATATACATTCTTAGTGTCAGTTGCTAACAAGCCTAATATATATATATATATATATATATATATATATATATATATATATATATATTTTTTTTTTTTTTTTTTTTAAAGAAATTTAAACAATACACTGATTTGTTGCTATGGATGACACTGACTGATCTTGAGACAATTATATACAATTGACAATTTGCATTGTAGCTCTATTAGTAATGCACAATTACCTTTAACCAATACCAACCAAGCACAAGATTGTTTATTGCATTCAGTTGTATCATTAATTGTTATGACATTCTGCACTTTTTACATCAGTATTCATCTTATAAAGTAAAATGAACAATAGGTAAAGTGCACCTGTATCCATACGAGCAGTAAAACAGTTTTAATACCAGCCATTATTAACCTATCTGGCTACAAGTCCTGTGGAATATTTTATCCTCAAATATCACAGTAAAGACTATATTTTCCATGTTTCAGTTGGTTTCTAGCAGCCTTAAGCATCTTCTATTTACTTACATTAGAGGGTTTAACCACTTGCCGACTCACATTGAGCATACTGCAGCAAAATGGCTCGATTCCGTCCAGCGACATAGACCTACGTCACTGGACTCCTCCCCTTGTGGGCGGCGCGCGCGCGCCGCCGGAGGCTCGCTCCCGCTGTATTCAGACACAGCGGGAGTTGGGCCAGGGGAGGAAAGGCGGTGATCACCGCCGCTCTTTCCCGATCGTCGGGGATCGAGTGAGGAAATCCGCCCGCTTGTGTAAACAAAGCGGGCGGATCTCCTATGTGACAGGCAGGGACAGATTACAGGACTCAGCTGAACCTGCGATCTGTGCCTGTGTCACACAGTCCCCTCCCCCCACACACGTCAGTAAGCACCAGGCATACATTTAACCCCTTGATCACCAATAAAGTTAACCCCTTCCCTGCCAGTGTCATTATTACAGTAACAGTGCATATTTATAGCACTGATTACTGTAGTAATGTCACTGGTCCCCCCAAAAGTGTCAAAAATGACAGTCAAGGGTCCGATCTGTCTGCCGCAATGTCTTAATCCCGCAAAAAAAATTGCAGATCGCCGCCATTAAAAACAATAAAAATGACATAAATTACATAAATCTTTCCCGTAGTTAGTAGCTGCAATAACTTTTTTGCGCAAACCAATCAAAATATGCTTATTGCAATTTTTTTTTTACCAAACATATGTAGCAGAAAACAAATTGGCCTAAAATGTTAAAAATTTTGATTTTTAAATTTTTTGGGGGAATTTCATATAAAAAAATGTAACAAATATTGTTATTTTTTCAAAATTGTCACTCTTTTTTTGTTTATAGCGCAAAAAGTAAAAATTGCACAGGTGATCAAATACCACCAAAATAAATCTCTATTTCTGGGGAAAAAAATACATAAATGTAATTTGGGTACAGCGTCGCACGACCGCACAATTGTCCGTTAAAATAACGCAGTGCTAAATCGCAAAATATGGCCTGGTCAAGAATAGGGTAAAATCTTCCGGTCTTAAAGCGGTTAAAAATACGCTCATTGAGAATTTTTTGTCAAAGACATGTAGCTAAATACATTTTGGCCTAAATATATGACAAAAATTGAATATATTGGATATTTTTTTACTGTCAAAATAGAAAAATATTGTTATTTTTTCAAAATTGTTGCTCTTTTTTTATTAATATCGCAAAAAATGAAAAGCGCAGAGGTGATCAAATACCACCAAAAGAAAGCTCTGTTTGTGGGAAAAAAAGGACGTAAATTTCATTTGGGTACAGCATTGCACGACTGCGCAATTGTCAGTTAAAGTTGCGCAGTGCCAAGTTGCAAAAAGTGGCCTGGACGTAAAGCAGGAAAATCCTCCGGTCCTAAAGTGGTTAAATACTGTCAAGATTCTGCTCTCCATAAGTATGGAAATGGAGATGAGATCCCAGTGCCTCTGTTGTGAATTGTTAGGCCCCATGCACACATCTATACAGGCATTCACGTTTTTTTTTCAGCCTGTAAAAGCACCTCTATGGCAGCCTATGTGGCCATGCACAGAAAAGGACAGAGAGGGTAGTGTAGATTTTTTTGATAGATTATAGAAACACATATATATGCACTCACTGTGATAGAAAGAACACTGGCATATCAGGTAACTGAGGTCCAATATGCTCTCCCTTGAGCCAATCATCTGCTTGAGATAAGGAGACCAGTGTCGATCTGCAAAGTTCAGCAGGGATGTGGCCGGGCTGAGCAGAGTGAAGCAAAGAAACTTGTGAGCACTCCTCCCAAGTCTTTGAATCCAGCAACCAGACCACATATAGAAGTGTTCTAATAGGTCTTTGCAGATCAACCCAATTCAAAGAACCTTCAGGATGCTACCTCATTCTAGTGCAGCAATTACGGGACCAAATGTCTGTGACCCAGTATGCATTGATAACCTATTGTGGACTTCCCCTAAGGACAGAGTACACCTACAGAATCCTATAACACTTCACCCAAGGTATGTGATATAGTTTAAAACTCATAAGGACTCCTGTCTTCTTCTTTCCACTCATGTATCTTATTGGGAATCCTTCCTTTCCCCATCAGAATCAAATTCTGAGAGGTATTTAAACAATGTATCAGTGCAGGTAATACCTGCTTTGCCCACTTTAATGCGAAAGATGGCATGATATCTTTTCACAAGCTACAAGAGTTGTACAAGCTCACAGGCATGGAACTTATTAGATACCTACAGGTACAACATTGTGTTGCCTCTATGGTCCCTTCTGTTGGTTTGACCTTCATACTTTTTGATCAGAATTGTAAAAATGGCCCCCATTCATTGTTTTTATTTTTTTTCCTTTGCTCTGCAATTTATTCCTCAATTGACCAGTGCTTCCAAGTCATCACTACATACAGAAATGGGCAGCTGGCCTAAATACCATGCTTGAATTACATATTTTGTCCAATGTTTGGAGCACTACTTAATCTTGTTCTCAAAAGTTTCATGCTGTTTAAACTAACTATAAAGAACTATACTTGTATTTGGTGCACAGCTGCCTTGTTTTTCTTGCTCCTGGCCACTTGATATTTCTAATACTGAGTTAACTCTGGTTTTCATTGTCCCTTCTATTCTGAATTGCATTACCTAGCACACGCCTGTCCACAGTCAGATCAATTTTGGGGTGACAGGTGGGGATCCCGTTTAGGGGACCTTTCAACATTTTCTATAGTCAATATATATTCCTTGAGATTTTCTATATATGATGTTTGCAATTACTGTACTGTGTGAATATTTGTATACTCTATTCACAAATGACTATTGATTTCTTTGCTATGTTTGTAACCTAACTTTAACTTTTCTATAAAAAATCATGGTTAAAAAAAAAATATATACATACTGTATATATTGAACAGAAAATCAGCTACATGAAATAATACACTGATTCATACAGTGCACATACAGTATAAGACAACATATGTTTCTCTCCTTTCCTTCCTTTGTTTTGGTTTTTATTGCTTGAATATGTCAAAAAAACATTTTTCTTTTTTCCTCTCTCACCCACATTCAAAAACAAAATTTTATCTACACTTTTTTTATGCAAGCAAAATTATTCATTATACTGTATATTTTAGATTGTTGGTAGTACAACTATGAATGGGTATCTAGTCTATGCTGTGAGATTCCCCTCAAAAATGTCTGTAAGTAAATGAAAATGAGGTATGCGGATAGACACATTGAGCTAAAACCTGTCAGTTCAGGAAATAATTAGTTTCACAGCTATATTTCATATTAAAATGTACAGTATTATGATTCGGCTGATGATGCAGCTACTTTAGACTATGCTCCCAGTGTAAGGGTTTTTGAAAAATCTTGGAATAGTACCATTAAAGCGGAAGTACAGTGATGTGATGTTAATGTGAGCTTAGTTCAGCCTTATGTGTCAAAATGAAAAAATCCCAGTTTTTCTTTCTTTATTTTGCAGTTTTCAGTGCTGTCACGTGACTTTAATTCCTCTTCCTGCAGAGTACAAGAGCAGCAAGTGGGTGTATTTACTGCAAGACAGTGACATCACTTCCAGGGAGGGGCACTGTTCCTGTGTAGCCATTGGGCGTATAGAGAATGGGAGGAGCTGATCATAGGTTCCCACCCAGTGTTCTCTCATTAATAAGGATGCATTGTACATCCTAATTCATGAGAAAGTGAAGAAATAAAGAAAGACACAATCACACAGGACACGGGGACGGGGGGGGGGGGGGTATACAGTATAGCTGGGCTTTGAATGAAGACTATCATAGGAGAAGAGAGCTGAACACGGGGGGGGGGCTTTCAGTATAGCTGGAAGTGCTCTGGGGTCTCAGCTCACAGTCTACAATGATCTTAGTACAGGCAACCACATCATTTGTTAGGACTCTCCACCTTCCTCTTACTTTGTCATTGGTGCCTACTTGTAGCATGACCGCTGGGTCCTCCCCAGCCCCACCCAATAATCTGTCCACACGATCCGTGATGTGCCGAACCCAAGCACCTGGTAAAATGCAGTGCTATACCCCCTCCCCTTCCACACCTAATAACACAAAAAAACAAATTGGGTAAAAAGCACCCACACCAGGTGCACTTATGCATACCTTTATATAATACAATATCCATAATTACAAAATAGTGCTCTATTTACATTGAATACAAAAATGTCCGCATGTGATGTGCAGTGTTCAAAGTCCATCTTACTGGATAGTAGCTTTTGGTGTCCCTGGCAGTGGAGAGAGTGAGACGGTCTAGAGGGAGGACCCAAGACTATCTATTAGAGATAATATATGTCGATAGAGATTTTATGTAAATACTGTACAAATTTTTATTTTGTTCCTAAATAAATCCTAATGATTTTATCCTGAATCTTAGTGTGCCTGGGAAGTCTTTTCAGCTGTTTTTCCTTGAGATGAACAGTTTCCTTGGAGTCTTACAGCCTGTGTAACCTATCTGATATACGTTAGGTGAGTGTCATTTTAAAAGGAGTGAAATAACAGGAGGTGGAGTTTTATCTTTCACTTGGTACAGATTGACACAAGGCAGACTTGTCATTTTGTCACCGTGTGGAATTTGAACACTGGAAATCAAATGCAGATACAATGTGGATCTTTTTTTTATTCAGTGTGGACATTGCATATTGTCTTGTGTCTATAGATATTGTATTATGTAGAAATCTGTTCTTTTAGTAATTATAAGTGCATTTGGTGTGGGTGCTATTTACACATATTTTTTGAATGTTCCCTAAATAGTATGGAAAAGACATCACACAATGCCACTCAAGAATTTGTAAGCCTACCCACATGCTTACTTTGGGTTGTTGAAAGGCATCATGGGCATGAAAAAGGCAAACTTAAGTCACCTTCCCTAAAGATTTTATGGCATGTAAGGCAAAAACTGCTAGACATTAAAACATAATAAGAGATCCAAAACATACACATATACTTCACCCCTCAAAAAAAACCCCTCAAAATGCACAACCCCCACAATACACTCATGTCTACTTTATTAGGTACACCTGCTCGATTGTTTGGTAACCCAATTTTCTAGTCAGCCAATCACATGACAGCAACTCAATGCATTTAGGCATCTAGACGTGGTGAAGATGACTTGCTGAATTTCAAACTGAACATCAGAATGGAGAAGAGAGGGGATTTAAGTGACTTTGAATGTGGCATGGTTGTAGGGGACAGACGAGCTTGTCTGAGTGTTTCAAAAACTGCTGATTCACGAGGATTTTCATGCACAACCATCTATAGGGCTTACAGACAATGGTTTGAAAAAGAGAAAATATCCAGTGAGTGGAAGTTGTGTGAAGGAAAATGCCTTGTTGATGTTAGAGGTCAGAGGAGAATGGAAAGACTGGTTCTAGATGATAGAAAGGCAACCGTAACTAAAAAAAAACCACTTGTTACAACCAAGGTATGCAGAATACCATCTCTGAATGCACAACACATCAAACCTTGATGCAGAGGGGCTACAGCAGCAGAAGACCACACTGGATGCCACTTCTGTCAGTTAAAAACAGGAAACTGAGGCTATAATTTTCACAGAGTCACGAATATTGGATAATAGAAGATTGGAAAAATTATGCCTGGTCTGATGAGTCTTGATTTCAGCTGCTATATTCAGATGGTAGGGTCAGAATATGGCATAAACAACATGAAAGCATGGATCTATCCTGCTTGGGAGATTCACATTATGGATGTGCAGCCCACAAATCTGCAGCAACTGCGTGATGCTATCATGTCAATATGGATCAAAATCTCTGAGGAATGTTTCTAACACCTTGTTGAATCAATGCCACAAAGAATTAAGGCAGTTCTGAAGGCAAATGGGGTCCAACCCAATACCTAATAAAGTGGCCTGTGAGTGTATATAAGTACTATGTACTGTGAATAATTCAAACTACCTTTTATTTTATATCACTTTTTCAAAAGACAAAAAACTGCATTATATCATCAAAAATCAATGTAGATGCAAGGCATACTAAACTAAGGCTTTGCACCCTCACGAGGTTGAACTACAGGCTTCTGTTCCCTCTCTCCTCACCCTCTCCTCAAGCCTGTTCACAAGTTCTACGTGTATGCCCTAATATGTGATTATTTAATTTTTTATACATTTTTCATAAGGCATAACATTACAAATATCAAGGCACAGTTGCTTAAAGCGGAGTTCCACCCTCAAAAACGTTTTTGAGATAAAAATACCCCCGGGACAGTCAGGGCTAGTGCATTTCAGAATGGACAGCCTCTGAACTGTCCCAGGTTGCACTTACCTTTTAGAAGAAATAATTACCTTGAAAATTTCTTGTCCAGCGCTGCTGTCTCAGGTGTGGGCAGCTGAAACCAGCGCATCCTCTTTCATGTCCTCTTCGGTCCCAGAATTCCCTGCACCGGCCCCGCTCATCACTTCTGGGGCAGGCACGTCATCCCTGCACAGCTTCTGGGCATGCCCAGAAGCTGTTTAGCAGGGAATGACGCGCCTGCACCGGAACTGACGAGCGGGGGCGGTGCAGGCGCATTGATTCCTGGGAGCGATGACGCTCAGCTTCCAGGAGTCAACACAAGCAGGAAGTGACGGCGCGGGCCGCAGAGGGAGGAAGAGGAAGGAAGGTAAGTATATTTTCTTCAAAAACAAGGTAAGTAAACAAAAAAAATATCGTCATTATCCATTTCTTTTTCAGGTGACACATAGCAAGCGGATGGGCCAAAGTCACTTTTGAGGGTGGAACTCCACTTAAATAAAAATATTCACATACAGTACATAACATACATTGAAAATCCATATATCAGCATAAATAACATAAATTAAAATGGAATAGCTTAGTATATACTCCCTTGTGAAATAAGTTGAAATCATTGCTTGAGGAAGCTTTTATAGTGTGATAAATTAAGCAATGATTATAATAATAACATCCACTTTATTAAATAATTAAATAAGAGATAAAATAAATAGATCAATAAATAAAAATAAATGAAACACCATATAAATAAATGTACAAAAAAAATGTGTGTGTGGGTGGGGTAGAGTAATAGAGATATAATAATATGTGATAACTCCCTTTGTAATATGTGATTATTGCCACAAACACTCATTTTTCTTATACCTTAATACCTCTGTGTGATCAGTTTAGCAGAATTAATTGCCAAAGAATAACAGATTAATCATATGTAAATACGTGCAATAATGCAATGTCTAGTCACTAATCAAAAGTAGCCCAGTTACGTCAGGCTTAACACTAGCCAAACACATGGTAATCTCTTGGCAGGTTCAACAACTTTCAACTGATTTTGATTACAAAAATGATCAGAATATTTATGGCCAGCATAAGCGTGATCATGCACAGTCTCAATTCTTTCAGATCATAATAGTAGGTGATTCACCTGTCCATCCCCTCTTGAATCACACCACAAGCTGCCATTTTTCTCTTAACCACTTAAGCCCCGGAAGATTTTACCCCCTTCCTGACCAGGGTTTTTTTGCGTTTTTTTTACTGCGTGACTTTAACGGACAATTGCGCGGTTGTGCGACGCTGTACCTAAACAAATTTCACATATTTCTTTTCCCACAAACAGAGCTTTCTTTTGGTGGTATTTGATCACCTGTGCAATTTTTTGATCATGCGCTATAAACAAAAAAAAAGCGTAAATTTCTCAAAAATAACAATATTTTTCACTTTTTTTTTATATGAAATCAAAATTTTTTAACATTTTCGGCCAATTTGTTTTATGCTACATATGTTTGGTAAAAAAAAATCGCAAAAAGCGTATTTTGATTGGTTTGCGCAAAAATTATCGCGTTTACTAACAAAGGGAAAGATTTTTGTCATTTTGGGTGGTTTTTTTTTAACGAGTAATGGCGGCGATCTGCGATTTTTTTTGCGGTACTGCGACATTGCGGCGGACAGATCGGACCCTTGACTGGCATTTTTTACACTTTTGGGGGTACCAGTGACATTACTGCAGTAATCAGTGCTATACATATGCACTGTTACTGTAAAACTGACACTGGCAGGGAAGGGGTTAACTGTATTGGAGAGGGAGGGGTTAAGTGTGTCCTAGGGGCGTGTTTCTAACTGTGATGGGACATGTCTCCTATTGTAAAAACAGAGATCAACGGTTCTACATAGTAGAACCGTCTGATCTCCATTTTTACACAGGGGAGAATGACAGGCGGCTTGTTTACATAAGCCGCCCGCCTTTCTCCCGCTCTACCGACGATCGTAGTGTGCCTGGCGGACATCGGGTCTGCCGGTCACACGCGCGGACTCCTCTGTGAACGAGCCGGGGCGGGCACGCGCCTCAGCGGGCGCCCGCTCGCCTGCTATTGGCTCAAAAGCCGGTCCCAGGCTAGTGATGTAGACCTACGTCACTCTGCCTGGCCGGGGCTGACTGCCGCAGTAAATATACTGTGCGCAGTCGGCAAGCGGTTAAACCCAACTGTGTACATATGTAGCATAATTAGATGCATGATCTCAAAGCTCTTCCATCATGAAGGCAACAGATGTGTGTCTAAACCTGAGACAGGTTTTCTTTATAGTGTTGTTAGTCATAATGATAAAGTTCATTTTTACACCAATAAATCTTTGTTTATTAAGTTATTATTTAAGGGTTTTAGAACTAATCTTTGAATCTCTCTGCTAAAATATAAAGCTATAGTGCATCTCCGCATGTAATATTTACTACCCTAACTTCTAAGAACTGATCAATATCATTCTGATAACCTTCTTTGCCCAATTTTAGAAGTTATGCTCAAGTACAAATATTAGGCTATATTTGAAGTTGTGGACCCCACATTGAGATCTTATTTGTATACTGCATACTATTATAGCATGTAGGAACATTGTAATATTTACTTAGGCCTTCACCCAAGAAAATAAGTTTGCAGAAATGGACACAATCAAAGTACATTCAATTAGTTGAGTAGCTTGTTAGATATCAAGTAAAACAGTAATGTGGCAGCACAGGGGTAAAATTTGCACGGCAGCATACTCTATGCCTCATAGTGCCTGTATAAATGTTCTGACTTTCCAGGCACTGGTTGAATAACATTGCCTTACTGATTTAACTAATTATTCATAAACAATTCATTTTAATTAAGCTGTGCTTTATTTTCCCTGTAGACATCTATAATCATGCTCTAATGACCACATGATTTAAAATTCCCTAATGTAAGGCATGGGCTGTTATGTCATATTCACACACCTTCTACTATTGTACATACAATAAGAGGGATACACAGTAAGTATACAGAACACTCTCAGCAAATTGACCCCATTGTGTCCAAACATAAAACCCTATCAGTTTATTTAACAAATTACTGATGGACAAATCAAAGCAGTTCCTTGGGAAACAGGAATGCTTGCTTTGGGAGTCTATTGCATACAAGGACTTGTTTCATCTATTTTTAGCTTTAACGCAATGCCATGTTTTCTTATCTACAATAGCATTCCAATTAGAGTCAATACAAAGAAAAAGAGATACAGTGAGTACCTTGTGGAACAGAGGTATGCAGCAGCTTGTTACTGGATTCTACTGTATAATGATAACTTATCTTAAAAATTAATCATTTAACACCTTCATTATTGATGGCGCCTGCGGGTTGTAACAAAGTAATGCACAGAAAAGCCCTTCCAGCTAGTAACTAATTACATTGCTTTGGAAATTAGCTCAATCTGTTTCATTTTTTCAATGACTTATCAGATAACTTTTATTATGTTTTCAAGCATATGATGACTGTTTATATCATGGAAGCAGTCACAGAGCAATGTAGAATTTGTATTAAAGTGTTACTAAAGCCACAACAGTAAAATCAGTCTGTATATGCAGTAAAGCATACTTATTTTACTCATTCTAGAACCTAAGAGGTTAATCCTTTGAATTGTGTATAAAGGCTGTTTAATCCTGTCCCTCTGATCCTCCTCTTCTTTCACTGTCTCAAAAAAAACCCTGATATTTAAAGAGCCAGGGAGTGGGCTGCACATGCTCAGTTTGGTGTGTATTGCTAGAGAGTTTTTTTTTCCTGAGAGAGTGCATGTGATCAGCACAGGGCCAATCAGCACTGTCCAGACATGTCCAGACAGAGGGTCAGGGGAGAATGAAAACTCCTCCTACAAGCTTTACTTGGAACTGATACAAGTCACAAGGCTGCTATATACTGCTGATGAGAAAATGTATTTGGCAGTTTATATTTACGAAAATAATCGCATTTCCATGTTCTGTGTACTGTGGGACACCAGATATAGTGAATGCAGATTCTGGATTTAGTAACACTTTAAGTTGTAAAGCTGTAAAAAGCCACATTTTTCCTATGCTAAAATATACATACCGCACACTCCACAAATATATGCACACATGCACACACATGGCACTCAAAGAACTTAAGGAGGAATCACAGTGTACCATTCTAAAAAGGTTTAATAAAGTTAGTTATTATAAAACATGAATTAATAAAGGTTATTATAAAACATTAATTGGACGAATGCCCCACACATTTGTGCATGCCCAAAGAATTTTGACTGTAATTTCTCTAATATATTAATTCCTACATCTTCAGCTCCATCTAGTGGTTAAAAGGTGGTATAGTTTTCAGAAATACTTCAATCAATTATTAATCAAGAAGTTATTCTATTATAGTACTTATGTCCCAAATTTGTGGATCATACAGCAATGCGTGTGAAATTCCTCCAACAATTTTTTAATAAATAAACCTCATCAAGTTATATGAGTGCCTCTTTCTTTTTTAACATTGTTTTGATGTTTTTCTATAGTGCACCCAGGCAATTATCCCCTTATCTTGTTAGGGTATCACTCTTCTTGCTATATATACACTATATTACCAAAGGTATTGGGACGCCTGCCTTTACACGCACATGAACTTTAATAGCATCCCAGTCTTTGTCCGTAGAGATCATTATTAGGTTGGCCCACCC